>NW_027422287.1:0-201114 GCF_037893015.1 Macrotis lagotis | reverse complement strand
CGGACGGAACGGCACGTTAAGGGGAAACAGCCTAAGGCACGACAACGCAGGACTAGGCAATGCACGCGCAAGGCAGTAAAGGGGTAACGCAAGGCAATGCACGGTCAGGCGAGGCAAGGCTAATGCACGACAACGCAAGGCTAGGCAGTGCTCGGCAAGGCAAGGAAAGAGTAACGGAAGGAAAGAAAGGCAAGGGAAAGCAAGGGAAGGCAAGGGTAACGGAAGGAACGGCACGGTAAGGGGAAACAAGGCTAAGGCACGACAACGCAGGACTAGGCAATGCACGGCAAGGCAAAGAAAGGGTAACGCAAGGCAAGGCACGGTCAGGCGAGGCAAGGCTAATGCACGACAACGCAAGGCTAGGCAATGCACGGCTAGGCAAGGAAAGAGTAACGGAAGGAGAGGAAGGCAAGGCAAAGCAAGGCAAGGCAAGTGCAACGGACGGAACGGCACGTAACAAAAGGCAAGGCACGGCAAGGGGAAACAAGGGTAAGGCACGGCAACGCACGGCTAGGCAATGCACGGCCAAGCAAGGAAAGGGTAACGCAAGGCAAGGCACGGTGAGGAAAGGCAAGGCTAATGCACGACAATGCAGGGCTAGGCAATGCACGGCAAGGCAAGGAAAGCATAACGCACGGCAAGGCACGGTCAGGCGAGGCAAGGCTAATGCACGACAACGCAAGGCTAGGCAGTGCTCGGCAAGGCAAGGAAAGAGTAACGGAAGGAAAGAAAGGCAAGGGAAAGCAAGGGAAGGCAAGGGTAACGGAAGGAACGGCACGGGGAAACAAGGCTAAGGCACGACAACGCAGGACTAGGCAATGCACGGCAAGGCAAAGAAAGGGTAACGCAAGGCAAGGCACGGTCAGGCGAGGCAAGGCTAATGCACGACAACGCAAGGCTAGGCAATGCACGGCTAGGCAAGGAAAGAGTAACGGAAGGAGAGGAAGGCAAGGCAAAGCAAGGCAAGGCAAGTGTAACAAAAGGCAAGGCACGGCAAGGGGAAACAAGGGTAAGGCACGGCAACGCACGGCTAGGCAATGCACGGCCAAGCAAGGAAAGGGTAACGCAGAGGCAAGGCACGGTGAGGAAGGCAAGGCTAATGCACGACAATGCAGGGCTAGGCAATGCACGGCAAGGCAAGGAAAGCATAACGCAAGGCAAGGCACGGTCAGGCGAGGCAAGGCTAATGCACGACAACGCAAGGCTAGGCAGTGCTCGGCAAGGCAAGGAAAGAGTAACGGAAGGAAAGAAAGGCAAGGGAAAGCAAGGGAAGGCAAGGGTAACGGAAGGAACGGCACGGTAAGGGGAAACAAGGCTAAGGCACGACAACGCAGGACTAGGCAATGCACGGCAAGGCAAAGAAAGGGTAACGCAAGGCAAGGCACGGTCAGGCGAGGCAAGGCTAATGCACGACAACGCAAGGCTAGGCAATGCACGGCTAGGCAAGGAAAGAGTAACGGAAGGAGAGGAAGGCAAGGCAAAGCAAGGCAAGGCAAGTGTAACAAAAGGCAAGGCACGGCAAGGGGAAACAAGGGTAAGGCACGGCAACGCACGGCTAGGCAATGCACGGCCAAGCAAGGAAAGGGTAACGCAAGGCAAGGCACGGTCAGGCGAGGCAAGGCTAATGCACGACAACGCAAGGCTAGGCAATGCACGGCAAGGCAAGGAAAGGGTAACGCAAGGCAATGCACGGTCAGGCGAGGCAAGGCTAATGCACGACAACGCAAGGCTAGGCACGAAGGGGAAACAAGGCTCGGCAAGGCAAGGAAAGAGTAACGGAAGGAAAGAAAGGCAAGGGAAAGCAAGGGAAGGCAAGGCTAACGGAAGGAACGGCACGGTACGGGGAAACAAGGCTAAGGCACGACAACGCAGGACTAGGCAATGCACGGCAAGGCAAAGAAAGGGTAACGCAAGGCAAGGCACGGTCAGGCGACGCAAGGCTAAGGCACGACAACGCAAGGCTAGGCAATGCACGGAAGGTAAGTTAAGAGTAACGGAAGGCAAGGAAGGCAAGGGAAAGCAAGGGTAGGCAAGGGCAACGGACGGAACGGCACGTTAAGGGGGAAACAAGCCTAAGGCACGACAACGCAGGACTAGGCAATGCCCGGCAAGGCAAGGAAAGGGTAACGCAAGGCATTGCACGGTCAGGCGAGGCAAGGCTAATGCACGACAACGCAAGGCTAGGCAGTGCTCGGCAAGGCAAGGAAAGAGTAACGGAAGGAAAGAAAGGCAAGGGAAAGCAAGGGAAGGCAAGGGTAACGGAAGGAACGGCACGGTAAGGGGAAACAAGGCTAAGGCACGACAACGCAGGACTAGGCAATGCACGGCAAGGCAAAGAAAGGGTAACGCAAGGCAAGGCACGGTCAGGCGAGGCAAGGCTAATGCACGACAACGCAAGGCTAGGCAATGCACGGCTAGGCAAGGAAAGAGTAACGGAAGGAGAGGAAGGCAAGGCAAAGCAAGGCAAGGCAAGTGTAACAAAAGGCAAGGCACGGCAAGGGGAAACAAGGGTAAGGCACGACAACGCACGGCTAGGCAATGCACGGCCAAGCAAGGAAAGGGTAACGCAAGGCAAGGCACGGTGAGGAAAGGCAAGGCTAATGCACTACAATGCAGGGCTAGGCAATGCACGGCAAGGAAAGGAAAGCATAACGCAAGGCAAGGCACGGTCAGGCGAGGCAAGGCTAATGCACGACAACGCAAGGCTAGGCAGTGCTCGGCAAGGCAAGGAAAGAGTAACGGAAGGAAAGAAAGGCAAGGGAAAGCAAGGGAAGGCAAGGGTAACGGAAGGAACGGCACGGTAAGGGGAAACAAGGCTAAGGCACGACAACGCAGGACTAGGCAATGCACGGCAAGGCAAAGAAAGGGTAACGCAAGGCAAGGCACGGTCAGGCGAGGCAAGGCTAATGCACGACAACGCAAGGCTAGGCAATGCACGGCTAGGCAAGGAAAGAGTAACGGAAGGAGAGGAAGGCAAGCAAAGCAAGGCAAGGCAAGTGTAACAAAAGGCAAGGCACGGCAAGGGGAAACAAGGGTAAGGCACGGCAACGCACGGCTAGGCAATGCACGGCCAAGCAAGGAAAGGGTAACGCAAGGCAAGGCACGGTGAGGAAAGGCAAGGCTAATGCACGACAATGCAGGGCTAGGCAATGCACGGCAAGGCAAGGAAAGCATAACGCAAGGCAAGGCACGGTCAGGCGAGGCAAGGCTAATGCACGACAACGCAAGGCTAGGGAGTGCTCGGCAAGGCAAGGAAAGAGTAACGGAAGGAAAGAAAGGCAAGGGAAAGCAAGGGAAGGCAAGGGTAACGGAAGGAACGGCACGGTAAGGGGAAACAAGGCTAAGGCACGACAACGCAGGACTAGGCAATGCACGGCAAGGCAAGGAAAGGGTAACGCAAGGCAAGGCACGGTCAGGCGAGGCAAGGCTAATGCACGACAACGCAAGGCTAGGCAATGCACGGCTAGGCAAGGAAAGAGTAACGGAAGGAGAGGAAGGCAAGGCAAAGCAAGGCAAGGCAAGTGTAACAAAAGGCAAGGCACGGCAAAGGGAAACAAGGGTAAGGCACTGCAACGCACGGCTAGGCAATGCACGGCCAAGGCAAGGAAAGGGTAACGCAAGGCAAGGCACGGTCAGGCGAGGCAAGGCTAAGGCACGACAACGCAAGGCTAGGCAGTGCACGGCTAGGCAAGGAAAGAGTAACGGAAGGAAAGGAAGGCAAGGCAAAGAAAGGCAAGGCAAGTGTAACGGAAGGAACGGCACAGCAAGGGGAAACAAGGCTAAGGCACGACAACGCACGGCTAGGCAGTGCACGGCTAGGCAAGGAACGAGTAACGGAAGGAAAGAAAGGCAAGGGAAAGCAAGGGAAGGCAAGGCTAACGGAAGGAACGGCACGGTACGGGGAAACAAGGCTAAGGCACGACAACGCAGGACTAGGCAATGCACGGCAAGGCAAAGAAAGGGTAACGCAAGGCAAGGCACGGTCAGGCGACGCAAGGCTAAGGCACGACAACGCAAGGCTAGGCAATGCACGGAAGGTAAGTAAAGAGTAACGGAAGGCAAGGAAGGCAAGGGAAAGCAAGGGTAAGGCAAGGGCAACGGACGGAACGTGTAAGGGGAAACAAGCTAAGGCACGACAACGCACTAGGCAAGGGCAAGGCAAGGACAAGGGTAAGGCACGACAGGCACGCAAGGCTAGGCAATGCACGGCAAGGCAAGGAAAGGGTAACGCAAGGCAAGGCACGGTCAGGCGAGGCAAGGCTAATGCACGACAACGCACGGCTAGGCAATGCACGGCAAGGCAAGGAAAGGGTAACGCAAGGCAAGGCACGGTCAGGCGAGGGCAAGGCTAATGCACGACAACGCAAGGCTAGGCAATGCACGGCAAGGCAAGGAAAGGGTAACGCAAGGCAAGGCACGGTCAGGCGAGGCAAGGCTAATGCACGACAACGCAAGGCTAGGCAGTGCTCGGCTAGGCAAGGAAAGAGTAACGGAAGGAGAGGAAGGCAAGGCAAAGCAAGGCAAGGCAAGTGTAACAAAAGGCAAGGCACGCCAAGGGGAAACAAGGGTAAGGCACGGCAACGCACGGCTAGGCAATGCACGGCCAAGCAAGGAAAGGGTAACGCAAGGCAAGGCACGGTGAGGAAAGGCAAGGCTAATGCACGACAATGCAGGGCTAGGCAATGCACGGCAAGGCAAGGAAAGCATAACGCAAGGCAAGGCACGGTCAGGCGAGGCAAGGCTAATGCACGACAACGCAAGGCTAGGCAGTGCTCGGCAAGGCAAGGAAAGAGTAACGGAAGGAAAGAAAGGCAAGGGAAAGCAAGGGAAGGCAAGGGTAACGGAAGGAACGGCACGGTAAGGGGAAACAAGGCTAAGGCACGACAACGCAGACTAGGCAATGCACGGCAAGGCAAGGAAAGGGTAACCCAAGGCAAGGCACGGTCAGGCGAGGCAAGGCTAAGGCAGGACAACGCAAGGCTAGGCAATGCACGGAAGGCAAGCAAAGAGTAACGGAAGGCAAGGAAGGCAAGGGAAGGCAAAGGTAAAGGAAGGAACGGCACGGTAAGCGGAAACAAGGCTAAGGCACGACAACGCACGGCTAGGCAGTGCACGGCTAGGCAAGGAAAGGGAAGGAAAGGAAGGCAAGGCAAAGTAAGGCAAGGCACGTGTAACGGAAGAAACGGCACAGCAAGGGGAAACAAGGCTAAGGCAAGACAACGCACGGCTACGCAATGCACGGCAAGGGAAGGAAAGGGTAACGCAAGGCAAGGCACGGTTAGGCGAGGCAAGGCTAATGCACGACAACGCAAGGCTAGGCAATGCACGGCTAGGCAAGGAAAGAGTAACGGAAGGAAAGGAAGGCAAAGCAATGCAAGGCAAGGCAAGTGTAACAAAAGGCACGGCACAGCAAGGGGAAACAAGGGTAATGCACGACAACGCAAGGCTAGGCAGTGCACGGCAAGGCAAGGAAAGGGTAACGCAAGGCAAGGTACGGTGAGGAAAGGCAAGGCTAATGCACGACAATGCAGGGCTAGGCAATGCACGGCCAAGCAAGGCAAGGGTAACGGAAGGAAAGGCACGGTAAGGGGAAACAAGGCTAAGGCACGACAACGCAGGGACTAGGCAATGCACGGCAAGGCAAGGAAAGGGTAACGCAAGGCAAGGCACGGTCAGGCGAGGCAAGGCTAATGCACGACAACGCAAGGCTAGGCAGTGCTCGGCAAGGCAAGGAAAGAGTAACGGAAGGAAAGGAAGGCAAGGGAAAGCAAGGGAAGGCAAGGGTAACGGAAGAAACGGCACAGCAAGGGGAAACAAGCCTAAGGCACGACAACGCAAGGCTAGGCAGTGCACGGCAAGGCAAGGAAAGGGTAACGCAAGGCAAGGCACGGTCAGGCGAGGCAAGGCTAAGGCAGTAGGCAATGCACGGAAGGCAAGCAAAGAGTAACGGAAGGCAAGGAAGGCAAGGGAAGGCAAAGTAACGGAAGAAACGGCACAGCAAGGGGAAACAAGGCTAAGGCAAGACAGCGCACGGCTAGGCAATGCACGGCAAGGGAAGGAAAGGGTAACGCAAGGCAAGGCACGGTCAGGCGAGGCAAGGCTAATGCACGACAACGCAAGGCTAGGCAATGCACGGCTAGGCAAGGAAAGAGTAACGGAAGGAAAGGAAGGCAAAGCAATGCAAGGCAAGGCAAGTGTAACAAAAGGCACGGCACGGCAAGGGGAAACAAGGGTAAGGCACGACAACGCAAGGCTAGGCAGTGCACGGCAAGGCAAGGAAAGGGTAACGCAAGGCAAGGTACGGTGAGGCAAGGGAAGGCTAATGCACGACAACGCAAGGCTAGGCAGTGCACAGCTAGGCAAGGAAAGAGTAACGGAAGGAAAGGAAGGCAAGGCAAAGAAAGGCAAGGCAAGTGTAACGGAAGGAACGGCACAGCAAGGGGAAACAAGGCTAAGGCACGACAACGCACGGCTAGGCAGTGCACGGCTAGGCAAGGAAAGAGTAACGGAAGGAAAGAAAGGCAAGGGAAAGCAAGGGAAGGCAAGGCTAACGGAAGGAACGGCACGGTACGGGGAAACAAGGCTAAGGCACGACAACGCAGGACTAGGCAATGCACGGCAAGGCAAAGAAAGGGTAACGCAAGGCAAGGCACGGTCAGGCGACGCAAGGCTAAGGCACGACAACGCAAGGCTAGGCAATGCACGGAAGGTAAGTAAAGAGTAACGGAAGGCAAGGAAGGCAAGGGAAAGCAAGGGTAGGCAAGGGCAACGGACGGAACGGCACGTTAAGGGGAAACAAGCCTAAGGCACGACAACGCAGGACTAGGCAATGCACGGCAAGGCAAGGAAAGGGTAACGCAAGGCAAGGCACGGTCAGGCGAGGCAACGCTAATGCACGAAAAAGCACGGCTAAGCAATGCACGGCAAAGCAAGGAAAGGGTAACGCAAGGCAAGGCACGGTCAGGCGAGGCAATGCTAATTCACGACAACGCAAGGCTAGGCAATGCACGGCAAGGCAAGTAAAGAGTAACGCAAGGCAATGCACGGTCAGGCGAGGCAAGGCTAAGGCACGACAACGCAAGGCTAGGCAGTGCTCGGCAAGGCAAGGAAAGAGTAACGGAAGGAAAGAAAGGCAAGGGAAAGCAAGGGAAGGCAAGGGTAACGGAAGGAACGGCACGGTAAGGGGAAACAAGGCTAAGGCACGACAACGCAGGACTAGGCAATGCACGGCAAGGCAAAGAAAGCGTAACGCAAGGCAAGGCACGGTCAGGCGAGGCAAGGCTAATGCACGACAACGCAAGGCTAGGCAATGCACGGCTAGGCAAGGAAAGCGTAACGGAAGGAGAGGAAGGCAAGGCAAAGCAAGGCAAGGCAAGTGTAACAAAAGGCAAGGCACGGCAAGGGGAAACAAGGGTAAGGCACGGCAACGCACGGCTAGGCAATGCACGGCCAAGCAAGGAAAGGGTAACGCAAGGCAAGGCACGGTGAGGAAAGGCAAGGCTAATGCACGACAATGCAGGGCTAGGCAATGCACGGCAAGGTAAGGAAAGCATAACGCAAGGCAAGGCACGGTCAGGCGAGGCAAGGCTAATGCACGACAACGCAAGGCTAGGCAGTGCTCGGCAAGGCAAGGAAAGAGTAACGGAAGGAAAGAAAGGCAAGGGAAAGCAAGGGAAGGCAAGGGTAACGGAAGGAACGGCACGGTAAGGGGAAACAAGGCTAAGGCACGACAACGCAGGATTAGGCTATGCACGGCAAGGCAAGGAAAGGGTAACGCAAGGCAAGGCACGGTCAGGCGAGGCAAGGCTAAGGCAGGACAACGCAAGGCTAGGCAATGCACGGAAGGCAAGCAAAGAGTAACGGAAGGCAAGGAAGGCAAGGGAAGGCAAAGGTAAAGGAAGGAACGGCACGGTAAGCGGAAACAAGGCTAAGGCACGACAACTCGGGACTAGGCAATGCAAGGAAAGGCAAGGAAAGGGTAACGCAAGGCAAGGCACGGTCAGGCGAGGCAAGGCTAATGCACGACAACGCAAGGCTAGGCAATGCACGGCTAGGCAAGGAAAGAGTAACGGAAGGAAAGGAAGGCAAGGCAAAGAAGGCAAGGCAAGTGTAACGGAAAGAACTGCACAACAAGGGGAAACAAGGCTAAGGCACGACAACGCACGGCTAGGCAGTGCACGGCTAGGCAAGGAAAGAGTAACGGAAGGAAAGAAAGGCAAGGGAAAGCAAGGGAAGGCAAGGCTAACGGAAGGAACGGCACGGTACGGGGAAACAAGGCTAAGGCACGACAACGCAGGACTAGGCAATGCACGGCAAGGCAAAGAAAGGGTAACGCAAGGCAAGGCACGGTCAGGCGACGCAAGGCTAAGGCACGACAACGCAAGGCTAGGCAATGCACGGAAGGTAAGTAAAGAGTAACGGAAGGCAAGGAAGGCAAGGGAAAGCAAGGGTAGGCAAGGGCAACGGACGGAACGGCACGTTAAGGGGAAACAAGCCTAAGGCACGACAACGCAGGACTAGGCAATGCACGGCAAGGCAAGGAAAGGGTAATGCAAGGCAAGGCACGGTCAGGCGAGGCAACGCTAATGCACGAAAAAGCACGGCTAGGCAATGCACGGCAAGGCAAGGAAAGGGTAACGCAAGGCAAGGCACGGTCAGGCGAGGCAAGGCTAATGCACGACAACGCAAGGCTAGGCAATGCACGGCAAGGCAAGGAAAGGGTAACGCAAGGCAATGCACGGTCAGGCGAGGCAAGGCTAATGCACGACAACGCAAGGCTAGGCAGTGCTCGGCAAGGCAAGGAAAGAGTAACGGAAGGAAAGAAAGGCAAGGGAAAGCAAGGGAAGGCAAGGGTAACGGAAGGAACGGCACGGTAAGGGGAAACAAGGCTAAGGCACGACAACGCAGGACTAGGCAATGCACGGCAAGGCAAAGAAAGGGTAACGCAAGGCAAGGCACGGTCAGGCGAGGCAAGGCTAATGCACGACAACGCAAGGCTAGGCAATGCACGGCTAGGCAAGGAAAGAGTAACGGAAGGAGAGGAAGGCAAGGCAAAGCAAGGCAAGGCAAGTGTAACAAAAGGCAAGGCACGGCAAAGGGAAACAAGGGTAAGGCACGGCAACGCACGGCTAGGCAATGCACGGCCAAGCAAGGAAAGGGTAACGCAAGGCAAGGCACGGTGAGGAAAGGCAAGGCTAATGCACGACAATGCAGGGCTAGGCAATGCACGGCAAGGCAAGGAAAGCATAACGCAAGGCAAGGCACGGTCAGGCGAGGCAAGGCTAATGCACGACAACGCAAGGCTAGGCAGTGCTCGGCAAGGCACGGAAAGAGTAAGGGAAGGAAAGAAAGGCAAGGGAAAGCAAGGGAAGGCAAGGGTAACGGAAGGAACGGCACGGTAAGGGGAAACAAGGCTAAGGCACGACAACGCAGGACTAGGCAATGCACGGCAAGGCAAAGAAAGGGTAACGCAAGGCAAGGCACGGTCAGGCGAGGCAAGGCTAATGCACGACAACGCAAGGCTAGGCAATGCACGGCTAGGCAAGGAAAGAGTAACGGAAGGAGAGGAAGGCAAGGCAAAGCAAGGCAAGGCAAGTGTAACAAAAGGCAAGGCACGGCAAGGGGAAACAAGGGTAAGGCACGGCAACGCACGGCTAGGCAATGCACGGCCAAGCAAGGAAAGGGTAACGCAAGGCAAGGCACGGTCAGGCGAGGCAAGGCTAATGCACGACAACGCAAGGCTAGGCAGTGCTCGGCAAGGCAAGGAAAGAGTAACGGAAGGAAAGAAAGGCAAGGGAAAGCAAGGGAAGGCAAGGCTAACGGAAGGAACGGCACGGTACGGGGAAACAAGGCTAAGGCACGACAACGCAGGACTAGGCAATGCACGGAAAGGCAAAGAAAGGGTAACGCAAGGCAAGGCACGGTCAGGCGACGCAAGGCTAAGGCACGACAACGCAAGGCTACGCAATGCACGGAAGGTAAGTTAAGAGTAACGGAAGGCAAGGAAGGCAAGGGAAAGCAAGGGTAGGCAAGGGCAACGGACGGAACGGCACGTTAAGGGGAAACAAGCCTAAGGCACGACAACGCAGGACTAGGCAATGCCCGGCAAGGCAAGGAAAGGGTAACGCAAGGCATTGCACGGTCAGGCGAGGCAAGGCTAATGCACGACAACGCAAGGCTAGGCAGTGCTCGGCAAGGCAAGGAAAGAGTAACGGAAGGAAAGAAAGGCAAGGGAAAGCAAGGAAAGGCAAGGGTAACGGAAGGAACGGCACGGTAAGGGGAAACAAGGCTAAGGCACGACAACGCAGGACTAGGCAATGCACGCCAAGGCAAAGAAAGGGTAACGCAAGGCAAGGCACGGTCAGGCGAGGCAAGGCTAATGCACGACAACGCAAGGCTAGGCAATACACGGCTAGGCAAGGAAAGAGTAACGGAAGGAGAGGAAGGCAAGGCAAAGCAAGGCAAGGCAAGTGTAACAAAAGGCAAGGCACGGCAAGGGGAAACAAGGGTAAGGCACGACAACGCACGGCTAGGCAATGCACGGCCAAGCAAGGAAAGGGTAACGCAAGGCAAGGCACGGTGAGGAAAGGCAAGGCTAATGCACTACAATGCAGGGCTAGGCAATGCACGGCAAGGCAAGGAAAGCATAACGCAAGGCAAGGCACGGTCAGGCGAGGCAAGGCTAATGCACGACAACGCAAGGCTAGGCAGTGCTCGGCAAGGCAAGGAAAGAGTAACGGAAGGAAAGAAAGGCAAGGCAAAGCAAGGGAAGGCAAGGGTAACGGAAGGAACGGCACGGTAAGGGGAAACAAGGCTAAGGCACGACAACGCAGGACTAGGCAATGCACGGCAAGGCAAAGAAAGGGTAACGCAAGGCAAGGCACGGTCAGGCGAGGCAAGGCTAATGCACGACAACGCAAGGCTAGGCAATGCACGGCTAGGCAAGGAAAGAGTAACGGAAGGAGAGGAAGGCAAGGCAAAGCAAGGCAAGTCAAGTGTAACAAAAGGCAAGGCACGGCAAGGGGAAACAAGGGTAAGGCACGGCAACGCACGGCTAGGCAATGCACGGCCAAGCAAGGAAAGGGTAACGCAAGGCAAGGCACGGTGAGGAAAGGCAAGGCTAATGCACGACAATGCAGGGCTAGGCAATGCACGGCAAGGCAAGGAAAGCATAACGCAAGGCAAGGCACGGTCAGGCGAGGCAAGGCTAATGCACGACAACGCAAGGCTAGGCAGTGCTCGGCAAGGCAAGGAAAGAGTAAGGGAAGGAAAGAAAGGCAAGGGAAAGCAAGGGAAGGCAAGGGTAACGGAAGGAACGGCACGGTAAGGGGAAACAAGGCTAAGGCACGACAACGCAGGACTAGGCAATGCACGGCAAGGCAAAGAAAGGGTAACGCAAGGCAAGGCACGGTCAGGCGAGGCAAGGCTAATGCACGACAACGCAAGGCTAGGCAATGCACGGCTAGGCAAGGAAAGAGTAACGGAAGGAGAGGAAGGCAAGGCAAAGCAAGGCAAGGCAAGTGTAACAAAAGGCAAGGCACGGCAAAGGGAAACAAGGGTAAGGCACGGCAACGCACGGCTAGGCAATGCACGGCCAAGCAAGGAAAGGGTAACGCAAGGCAAGGCACGGTCAGGCGAGCAAAGGCTAAGGCACGACAACGCAAGGCTAGGCAGTGCACGGCTAGGCAAGGAAAGAGTAACGGAAGGAAAGGAAGGCAAGGCAAAGAAAGGCAAGGCAAGTGTAACGGAAGGAACGGCACAGCAAGGGGAAACAAGGCTAAGGCACGACAACGCACGGCTAGGCAGTGCACGGCTAGGCAAGGAAAGAGTAACGGAAGGAAAGAAAGGCAAGGGAAAGCAAGGGAAGGCAAGGCTAACGGAAGGAACGGCACGGTACGGGGAAACAAGGCTAAGGCACGACAATGCAGGACTAGGCAATGCACGGCAAGGCAAAGAAAGGGTAACGCAAGGCAAGGCACGGTCAGGCGACGCAAGGCTAAGGCACGACAACGCAAGGCTAGGCAATGCACGGAAGGTAAGTAAAGAGTAACGGAAGGCAAGGAAGGCAAGGGAAAGCAAGGGTAGGCAAGGGCAACGGACGGAACGGCACGTTAAGGGGAAACAAGCCTAAGGCACGACAATGCAGGACTAGGCAATGCACGGCAAGGCAAGGAAAGGGTAACGCAAGGCAAGGCACGGTCAGGCGAGGCAACGCTAATGCACGAAAAAGCACGGCTAGGCAATGCACGGCAAGGCAAGGAAAGGGTAACGCAAGGCAAGGCACGGTCAGGCGAGGCAAGGCTAATGCACGACAAAGCAAGGCTAGGCAATGCACGGCAAGGCAAGGAAAGAGTAACGCAAGGCAATGCACGGTCAGGCGAGGCAAGGCTAAGGCACGACAACGCAAGGCTAGGCAATGCACGGCTAGGCAAGGAAAGAGTAACGGAAGGAGAGGAAGGCAAGGCAAAGCAAGGCAAGGCAAGTGTAACAAAAGGCAAGGCACGGCAAGGGGAAACAAGGGTAAGGCACGGCAACGTACGGCTAGGCAATGCACGGCCAAGCAAGGAAAGGGTAACGCAAGGCAAGGCACGGTGAGGAAAGGCAAGGCTAATGCACGACAATGCAGGGCTAGGCAATGCACGGCAAGGCAAGGAAAGCATAATGCAAGGCAAGGCACGGTCAGGCGAGGCAAGGCTAATGCACGACAACGCAAGGCTAGGCAGTGCTCGGCAAGGCAAGGAAAGAGTAACGGAAGGAAAGAAAGGCAAGGCAAAGCAAGGGAAGGCAAGGGTAACGGAAGGAACGGCACGGTAAGGGGAAACAAGGCTAAGGCACGACAACGCAGGACTAGGCAATGCACGGCAAGGCAAGGAAAGGGTAACGCAAGGCAAGGCACGGTCAGGCGAGGCAAGGCTAAGGCAGGACAACGCAAGGCTAGGCAATGCACGGAAGGCAAGCAAAGAGTAACGGAAGGCAAGGAAGGCAAGGGAAGGCAAAGGTAAAGGAAGGAACGGCACGGTAAGCGGAAACAAGGCTAAGGCACGACAACGCACGGCTAGGCAGTGCACGGCTAGGCAAGGAAAGGGAAGGAAAGGAAGGCAAGGCAAAGTAAGGCAAGGCACGTGTAACGGAAGAAACGGCACAGCAAGGGGAAACAAGGCTAAGGCAAGACAACGCACGGCTACGCAATGCACGGCAAGGGAAGGAAAGGGTAACGCAAGGCAAGGCACGGTCAGGCGAGGCAAGGCTAATGCACGACAACGCAAGGCTAGGCAATGCACGGCTAGGCAAGGAAAGAGTAACGGAAGGAAAGGAAGGCAAAGCAATGCAAGGCAAGGCAAGTGTAACAAAAGGCACGGCACGGCAAGGGGAAACAAGGGTAAGGCACGACAACGCAAGGCTAGGCAGTGCACGGCAAGGCAAGGAAAGGGTAACGCAAGGCAAGGTACGGTGAGGAAAGGCAAGGCTAATGCACGACAATGCAGGGCTAGGCAATGCACGGCCAAGCAAGGAAAGGGTAACGCAAGGCAAGGCACGGTGAGGAAAGGCAAGGCTAATGCACGACAATGCAGGGCTAGGCAATGCACGGCAAGGCAAGGAAAGCATAACGCAAGCCAAGGCACGGTCAGGCGAGGCAAGGCTAATGCACGACAACGCAAGGCTAGGCAGTGCTCGGCAAGGCAAGGAAAGAGTAAGGGAAGGAAAGAAAGGCAAGGGAAAGCAAGGGAAGGCAAGGGTAACGGAAGGAACGGCACGGTAAGGGGAAACAAGGCTAAGGCACGACAACGCAGGACTAGGCAATGCACGGCAAGGCAAAGAAAGGGTAACGCAAGGCAAGGCACGGTCAGGCGAGGCAAGGCTAATGCACGACAACGCAAGGCTAGGCAATGCACGGCTAGGCAAGGAAAGAGTAACGGAAGGAGAGGAAGGCAAGGCAAAGCAAGGCAAGGCAAGTGTAACAAAAGGCAAGGCACGGCAAAGGGAAACAAGGGTAAGGCACGGCAACGCACGGCTAGGCAATGCACGGCCAAGCAAGGAAAGGGTAACGCAAGGCAAGGCACGGTCAGGCGAGCAAAGGCTAAGGCACGACAACGCAAGGCTAGGCAGTGCACGGCTAGGCAAGGAAAGAGTAACGGAAGGAAAGGAAGGCAAGGCAAAGAAAGGCAAGGCAAGTGTAACGGAAGGAACGGCACAGCAAGGGGAAACAAGGCTAAGGCACGACAACGCACGGCTAGGCAGTGCACGGCTAGGCAAGGAAAGAGTAACGGAAGGAAAGAAAGGCAAGGGAAAGCAAGGGAAGGCAAGGCTAACGGAAGGAACGGCACGGTACGGGGAAACAAGGCTAAGGCACGACAACGCAGGACTAGGCAATGCACGGCAAGGCAAAGAAAGGGTAACGCAAGGCAAGGCACGGTCAGGCGACGCAAGGCTAAGGCACGACAATGCAAGGCTAGGCAATGCACGGAAGGTAAGTAAAGAGTAACGGAAGGCAAGGAAGGCAAGGGAAAGCAAGGGTAGGCAAGGGCAACGGACGGAACGGCACGTTAAGGGGAAACAAGCCTAAGGCACGACAACGCAGGACTAGGCAATGCACGGCAAGGCAAGGAAAGGGTAACGCAAGGCAAGGCACGGTCAGGCGAGGCAACGCTAATGCACGAAAAAGCACGGCTAGGCAATGCACGGCAAGGCAAGGAAAGGGTAACGCAAGGCAAGGCACGGTCAGGCGAGGCAAGGCTAATGCACGACAAAGCAAGGCTAGGCAATGCACGGCAAGGCAAGGAAAGAGTAACGCAAGGCAATGCACGGTCAGGCGAGGCAAGGCTAAGGCACGACAACGCAAGGCTAGGCAATGCACGGCTAGGCAAGGAAAGAGTAACGGAAGGAGAGGAAGGCAAGGCAAAGCAAGGCAAGGCAAGTGTAACAAAAGGCAAGGCACGGCAAGGGGAAACAAGGGTAAGGCACGGCAACGCACGGCTAGGCAATGCACGGCCAAGCAAGGAAAGGGTAACGCAAGGCAAGGCACGGTGAGGAAAGGCAAGGCTAATGCACGACAATGCAGGGCTAGGCAATGCACGGCAAGGCAAGGAAAGCATAATGCAAGGCAAGGCACGGTCAGGCGAGGCAAGGCTAATGCACGACAACGCAAGGCTAGGCAGTGCTCGGCAAGGCAAGGAAAGAGTTACGGAAGGAAAGAAAGGCAAGGCAAAGCAAGGGAAGGCAAGGGTAACGGAAGGAACGGCACGGTAAGGGGAAACAAGGCTAAGGCACGACAACGCAGGACTAGGCAATGCACGGCAAGGCAAGGAAAGGGTAACGCAAGGCAAGGCACGGTCAGGCGAGGCAAGGCTAAGGCAGGACAACGCAAGGCTAGGCAATGCACGGAAGGCAAGCAAAGAGTAACGGAAGGCAAGGAAGGCAAGGGAAGGCAAAGGTAAAGGAAGGAACGGCACGGTAAGCGGAAACAAGGCTAAGGCACGACAACGCACGGCTAGGCAGTGCACGGCTAGGCAAGGAAAGGGAAGGAAAGGAAGGCAAGGCAAAGTAAGGCAAGGCACGTGTAACGGAAGAAACGGCACAGCAAGGGGAAACAAGGCTAAGGCAAGACAACGCACGGCTACGCAATGCACGGCAAGGGAAGGAAAGGGTAACGCAAGGCAAGGCACGGTCAGGCGAGGCAAGGCTAATGCACGACAACGCAAGGCTAGGCAATGCACGGCTAGGCAAGGAAAGAGTAACGGAAGGAAAGGAAGGCAAAGCAATGCAAGGCAAGGCAAGTGTAACAAAAGGCACGGCACGGCAAGGGGAAACAAGGGTAAGGCACGACAACGCAAGGCTAGGCAGTGCACGGCAAGGCAAGGAAAGGGTAACGCAAGGCAAGGTACGGTGAGGAAAGGCAAGGCTAATGCACGACAATGCAGGGCTAGGCAATGCACGGCCAAGCAAGGAAAGGGTAACGCAAGGCAAGGCACGGTGAGGAAAGGCAAGGCTAATGCACGACAATGCAGGGCTAGGCAATGCACGGCAAGGCAAGGAAAGCATAACGCAAGCCAAGGCACGGTCAGGCGAGGCAAGGCTAATGCACGACAACGCAAGGCTAGGCAGTGCTCGGCAAGGCAAGGAAAGAGTAAGGGAAGGAAAGAAAGGCAAGGGAAAGCAAGGGAAGGCAAGGGTAACGGAAGGAACGGCACGGTAAGGGGAAACAAGGCTAAGGCACGACAACGCAGGACTAGGCAATGCACGGCAAGGCAAAGAAAGGGTAACGCAAGGCAAGGCACGGTCAGGCGAGGCAAGGCTAATGCACGACAACGCAAGGCTAGGCAATGCACGGCTAGGCAAGGAAAGAGTAACGGAAGGAGAGGAAGGCAAGGCAAAGCAAGGCAAGGCAAGTGTAACAAAAGGCAAGGCAAGGCAAAGGGAAACAAGGGTAAGGCACGGCAACGCACGGCTAGGCAATGCACGGCCAAGCAAGGAAAGGGTAACGCAAGGCAAGGCACGGTCAGGCGAGCAAAGGCTAAGGCACGACAACGCAAGGCTAGGCAGTGCACGGCTAGGCAAGGAAAGAGTAACGGAAGGAAAGGAAGGCAAGGCAAAGAAAGGCAAGGCAAGTGTAACGGAAGGAACGGCACAGCAAGGGGAAACAAGGCTAAGGCACGACAACGCACGGCTAGGCAGTGCACGGCTAGGCAAGGAAAGAGTAACGGAAGGAAAGAAAGGCAAGGGAAAGCAAGGGAAGGCAAGGCTAACGGAAGGAACGGCACGGTACGGGGAAACAAGGCTAAGGCACGACAACGCAGGACTAGGCAATGCACGGCAAGGCAAAGAAAGGGTAACGCAAGGCAAGGCACGGTCAGGCGACGCAAGGCTAAGGCACGACAACGCAAGGCTAGGCAATGCACGGAAGGTAAGTAAAGAGTAACGGAAGGCAAGGAAGGCAAGGGAAAGCAAGGGTAGGCAAGGGCAACGGACGGAACGGCACGTTAAGGGGAAACAAGCCTAAGGCACGACAACGCAGGACTAGGCAATGCACGGCAAGGCAAGGAAAGGGTAACGCAAGGCAAGGCACGGTCAGGCGAGGCAACGCTAATGCACGAAAAAGCACGGCTAGGCAATGCACGGCAAGGCAAGGAAAGGGTAACGCAAGGCAAGGCACGGTCAGGCGAGGCAAGGCTAATGCACGACAACGCAAGGCTAGGCAATGCACGGCAAGGCAAGGAAAGAGTAACGCAAAGCAATGCACGGTCAGGCGAGGCAAGGCTAAGGCACGACAACGCAAGGCTAGGCAATGCACGGCTAGGCAAGGAAAGAGTAACGGAAGGAGAGGAAGGCAAGGCAAAGCAAGGCAAGGCAAGTGTAACAAAAGGCAAGGCACGGCAAGGGGAAACAAGGGTAAGGCACGGCAACGCACGGCTAGGCAATGCACGGCCAAGCAAGGAAAGGGTAACGCAAGGCAAGGCACGGTGAGGAAAGGCAAGGCTAATGCACGACAATGCAGGGCTAGGCAATGCACGGCAAGGCAAGGAAAGCATAACGCAAGGCAAGGCACGGTCAGGCGAGGCAAGGCTAATGCACGACAACGCAAGGCTAGGCAGTGCTCGGCAAGGCAAGGAAAGAGTAACGGAAGGAAAGAAAGGCAAGGGAAAGCAAGGGAAGGCAAGGGTAACGGAAGGAACGGCACGGTAAGGGGAAACAAGGCTAAGGCACGACAACGCAGGACTAGGCAATGCACGGCAAGGCAAGGAAAGGGTAACGCAAGGCAAGGCACGGTCAGGCGAGGCAAGGCTAAGGCAGGACAACGCAAGGCTAGGCAATGCACGGAAGGCAAGCAAAGAGTAACGGAAGGCAAGGAAGGCAAGGGAAGGCAAAGGTAAAGGAAGGAACGGCACGGTAAGCGGAAACAAGGCTAAGGCACGACAACGCACGGCTAGGCAGTGCACGGCTAGGCAAGGAAAGGGAAGGAAAGGAAGGCAAGGCAAAGTAAGGCAAGGCACGTGTAACGGAAGAAACGGCACAGCAAGGGGAAACAAGGCTAAGGCAAGACAACGCACGGCTACGCAATGCACGGCAAGGGAAGGAAATGGTAACGCAAGGCAAGGCACGGTCAGGCGAGGCAAGGCTAATGCACGACAACGCAAGGCTAGGCAATGCACGGCTAGGCAAGGAAAGAGTAACGGAAGGAAAGGAAGGCAAAGCAATGCAAGGCAAGGCAAGTGTAACAAAAGGCACGGCACGGCAAGGGGAAACAAGGGTAAGGCACGACAACGCAAGGCTAGGCAGTGCACGGCAAGGCAAGGAAAGGGTAACGCAAGGCAAGGTACGGTGAGGCAAGGGAAGGCTAATGCACGACAACGCAAGGCTAGGCAGTGCACAGCTAGGCAAGGAAAGAGTAACGGAAGGAAAGGAAGGCAAGGCAAAGAAAGGCAAGGCAAGTGTAACGGAAGGAACGGCACAGCAAGGGGAAACAAGGCTAAGGCACGACAACACACGGCTAGGCAGTGCACGGCTAGGCAAGGAAAGAGTAACGGAAGGAAAGAAAGGCAAGGGAAAGCAAGGGAAGGCAAGGCTAACGGAAGGAACGGCACGGTACGGGGAAACAAGGCTAAGGCACGACAACGCAGGACTAGGCAATGCACGGCAAGGCAAAGAAAGGGTAACGCAAGGCAAGGCACGGTCAGGCGACGCAAGGCTAAGGCACGACAACGCAAGGCTAGGCAATGCACGGAAGGTAAGTAAAGAGTAACGGAAGGCAAGGAAGGCAAGGGAAAGCAAGGGTAGGCAAGGGCAACGGACGGAACGGCACGTTAAGGGGAAACAAGCCTAAGGCACGACAACGCAGGACTAGGCAATGCACGGCAAGGCAAGGAAAGGGTAACGCAAGGCAAGGCACGGTCAGGCGAGGCAACGCTAATGCACGAAAAAGCACGGCTAGGCAATGCACGGCAAGGCAAGGAAAGGGTAACGCAAGGCAAGGCACGGTCAGGCGAGGCAAGGCTAATGCACGACAACGCAAGGCTAGGCAATGCACGGCAAGGCAAGTAAAGAGTAACGCAAGGCAATGCACGGTCAGGCGAGGCAAGGCTAAGGCACGACAACGCAAGGCTAGGCAGTGCTCGGCAAGGAAAGGAAAGAGTAACGGAAGGAAAGAAAGGCAAGGGAAAGCAAGGGAAGGCAAGGGTAACGGAAGGAACGGCACGGTAAGGGGAAACAAGGCTAAGGCACGACAACGCAGGACTAGGCAATGCACGGCAAGGCAAAGAAAGCGTAACGCAAGGCAAGGCACGGTCAGGCGAGGCAAGGCTAATGCACGACAACGCAAGGCTAGGCAATGCACGGCTAGGCAAGGAAAGAGTAACGGAAGGAGAGGAAGGCAAGGCAAAGCAAGGCAAGGCAAGTGTAACAAAAGGCAAGGCACGGCAAGGGGAAACAAGGGTAAGGCACGGCAACGCACGGCTAGGCAATGCACGGCCAAGCAAGGAAAGGGTAACGCAAGGCAAGGCACGGTGAGGAAAGGCAAGGCTAATGCACGACAATGCAGGGCTAGGCAATGCACGGCAAGGTAAGGATAGCATAACGCAAGGCAAGGCACGGTCAGGCGAGGCAAGGCTAATGCACGACAACGCAAGGCTAGGCAGTGCTCGGCAAGGCAAGGAAAGAGTAACGGAAGGAAAGAAAGGCAAGGGAAAGCAAGGGAAGGCAAGGGTAACGGAAGGAACGGCACGGTAAGGGGAAACAAGGCTAAGGCACGACAACGCAGGATTAGGCTATGCACGGCAAGGCAAGGAAAGGGTAACGCAAGGCAAGGCACGGTCAGGCGAGGCAAGGCTAAGGCAGGACAACGCAAGGCTAGGCAATGCACGGAAGGCAAGCAAAGAGTAACGGAAGGCAAGGAAGGCAAGGGAAGGCAAAGGTAAAGGAAGGAACGGCACGGTAAGCGGAAACAAGGCTAAGGCACGACAACTCGGGACTAGGCAATGCAAGGAAAGGCAAGGAAAGGGTAACGCAAGGCAAGGCACGGTCAGGCGAGGCAAGGCTAATGCACGACAACGCAAGGCTAGGCAATGCACGGCTAGGCAAGGAAAGAGTAACGGAAGGAAAGGAAGGCAAGGCAAAGAAAGGCAAGGCAAGTGTAACGGAAGGAACTGCACAGCAAGGGGAAACAAGGCTAAGGCACGACAACGCACGGCTAGGCAGTGCACGGCTAGGCAAGGAAAGAGTAACGGAAGGAAAGAAAGTCAAGGGAAAGCAAGGGAAGGCAAGGCTAACGGAAGGAACGGCACGGTACGGGGAAACAAGGCTAAGGCACGACAACGCAGGACTAGGCAATGCACGGCAAGGCAAAGAAAGGGTAACGCAAGGCAAGGCACGGTCAGGCGACGCAAGTCTAAGGCACGACAACGCAAGGCTAGGCAATGCACGGAAGGTAAGTAAAGAGTAACGGAAGGCAAGGAAGGCAAGGGAAAGCAAGGGTAGGCAAGGGCAACGGACGGAACGGCACGTTAAGGGGAAACAAGCCTAAGGCACGACAACGCAGGACTAGGCAATGCACGGCAAGGCAAGGAAAGGGTAACGCAAGGCAAGGCACGGTCAGGCGAGGCAAGGCTAATGCACGACAACGCAAGGCTAGGCAATGCACGGCTAGGCAAGGAAAGAGTAACGGAAGGAGAGGAAGGCAAGGCAAAGCAAGGCAAGGCAAGTGTAACAAAAGGCAAGGCACGGCAAGGGGAAACAAGGGTAAGGCACGACAACGCACGGCTAGGCAATGCACGGCCAAGCAAGGAAAGGGTAACGCAAGGCAAGGCACGGTGAGGAAAGGCAAGGCTAATGCACTACAATGCAGGGCTAGGCAATGCACGGCAAGGCAAGGAAAGCATAACGCAAGGCAAGGCACGGTCAGGCGAGGCAAGGCTAATGCACGACAACGCAAGGCTAGGCAGTGCACGGCAAGGCAAGGAAAGAGTAACGGAAGGAAAGAAAGGCAAGGCAAAGCAAGGGAAGGCAAGGGTAACGGAAGGAACGGCACGGTAAGGGGAAACAAGGCTAAGGCACGACAACGCAGGACTAGGCAATACACGGCAAGGCAAAGAAAGGGTAACGCAAGGCAAGGCACGGTCAGGCGAGGCAAGGCTAATGCACGACAACGCAAGGCTAGGCAATGCACGGCTAGGCAAGGAAAGAGTAACGGAAGGAGAGGAAGGCAAGGCAAAGCAAGGCAAGGCAAGTGTAACAAAAGGCAAGGCACGGCAAGGGGAAACAAGGGTAATGCACGGCAACGCACGGCTAGGCAATGCACGGCCAAGCAAGGAAAGGGTAACGCAAGGCAAGGCACGGTGAGGAAAGGCAAGGCTAATGCACGACAATGCAGGGCTAGGCAATGCACGGCAAGGCAAGGAAAGCATAACGCAAGGCAAGGCACGGTCAGGCGAGGCAAGGCTAATGCACGACAACGCAAGGCTAGGCAGTGCTCGGCAAGGCAAGGAAAGAGTAAGGGAAGGAAAGAAAGGCAAGGGAAAGCAAGGGAAGGCAAGGGTAACGGAAGGAACGGCACGGTAAGGGGAAACAAGGCTAAGGCACGACAACGCAGGACTAGGCAATGCACGGCAAGGCAAAGAAAGGGTAACGCAAGGCAAGGCACGGTCAGGCGAGGCAAGGGTAATGCACGACAACGCAAGGCTAGGCAATGCACGGCTAGGCAAGGAAAGAGTAACGGAAGGAGAGGAAGTCAAGGCAAAGCAAGGCAAGGCAAGTGTAACAAAAGGCAAGGCACGGCAAAGGGAAACAAGGGTAAGGCACGGCAACGCACGGCTAGGCAATGCACGGCCAAGCAAGGAAAGGGTAACGCAAGGCAAGGCACGGTCAGGCGAGCAAAGGCTAAGGCACGACAACGCAAGGCTAGGCAGTGCACGGCTAGGCAAGGAAAGAGTAACGGAAGGAAAGGAAGGCAAGGCAAAGAAAGGCAAGGCAAGTGTAACGGAAGGAACGGCACAGCAAGGGGAAACAAGGCTAAGGCACGACAACGCACGGCTAGGCAGTGCACGGCTAGGCAAGGAAAGAGTAACGGAAGGAAAGAAAGGCAAGGGAAAGCAAGGGAAGGCAAGGCTAACGGAAGGAACGGCACGGTACGGGGAAACAAGGCTAAGGCACGACAACGCAGGACTAGGCAATGCACGGCAAGGCAAAGTAAGGGTAACGCAAGGCAAGGCACGGTCAGGCGACGCAAGGCTAAGGCACGACAACGCAAGGCTAGGCAATGCACGGAAGGTAAGTAAAGAGTAACGGAAGGCAAGGAAGGCAAGGGAAAGCAAGGGTAGGCAAGGGCAACGGACGGAACGGCACGTTAAGGGGAAACAAGCCTAAGGCACGACAACGCAGGACTAGGCAATGCACGGCAAGGCAAGGAAAGGGTAACGCAAGGCAAGGCACGGTCAGGCGAGGCAACGCTAATGCACGAAAAAGCACGGCTAGGCAATGCACGGCAAGGCAAGGAAAGGGTAACGCAAGGCAAGGCACGGTCAGGCGAGGCAAGGCTAATGCACGACAAAGCAAGGCTAGGCAATGCACGGCAAGGCAAGGAAAGAGTAACGCAAGGCAATGCACGGTCAGGCGAGGCAAGGCTAAGGCACGACAACGCAAGGCTAGGCAATGCACGGCTAGGCAAGGAAAGAGTAACGGAAGGAGAGGAAGGCAAGGCAAAGCAAGGCAAGGCAAGTGTAACAAAAGGCAAGGCACGGCAAGGGGAAACAAGGGTAAGGCACGGCAACGCACGGCTAGGCAATGCACGGCCAAGCAAGGAAAGGGTAACGCAAGGCAAGGCACGGTGAGGAAAGGCAAGGCTAATGCACGACAATGCAGGGCTAGGCAATGCACGGCAAGGCAAGGAAAGCATAATGCAAGGCAAGGCACGGTCAGGCGAGGCAAGGCTAATGCACGACAACGCAAGGCTAGGCAGTGCTCGGCAAGGCAAGGAAAGAGTAACGGAAGGAAAGAAAGGCAAGGCAAAGCAAGGGAAGGCAAGGGTAACGGAAGGAACGGCACGGTAAGGGGAAACAAGGCTAAGGCACGACAACGCAGGACTAGGCAATGCACGGCAAGGCAAGGAAAGGGTAACGCAAGGCAAGGCACGGTCAGGCGAGGCAAGGCTAAGGCAGGACAACGCAAGGCTAGGCAATGCACGGAAGGCAAGCAAAGAGTAACGGAAGGCAAGGAAGGCAAGGGAAGGCAAAGGTAAAGGAAGGAACGGCACGGTAAGCGGAAACAAGGCTAAGGCACGACAACGCACGGCTAGGCAGTGCACGGCTAGGCAAGGAAAGGGAAGGAAAGGAAGGCAAGGCAAAGTAAGGCAAGGCACGTGTAACGGAAGAAACGGCACAGCAAGGGGAAACAAGGCTAAGGCAAGACAACGCACGGCTACGCAATGCACGGCAAGGGAAGGAAAGGGTAACGCAAGGCAAGGCACGGTCAGGCGAGGCAAGGCTAATGCACGACAACGCAAGGCTAGGCAATGCACGGCTAGGCAAGGAAAGAGTAACGGAAGGAAAGGAAGGCAAAGCAATGCAAGGCAAGGCAAGTGTAACAAAAGGCACGGCACGGCAAGGGGAAACAAGGGTAAGGCACGACAACGCAAGGCTAGGCAGTGCACGGCAAGGCAAGGAAAGGGTAACGCAAGGCAAGGTACGGTGAGGAAAGGCAAGGCTAATGCACGACAATGCAGGGCTAGGCAATGCACGGCCAAGCAAGGAAAGGGTAACGCAAGGCAAGGCACGGTGAGGAAAGGCAAGGCTAATGCACGACAATGCAGGGCTAGGCAATGCACGGCAAGGCAAGGAAAGCATAACGCAAGCCAAGGCACGGTCAGGCGAGGCAAGGCTAATGCACGACAACGCAAGGCTAGGCAGTGCTCGGCAAGGCAAGGAAAGAGTAAGGGAAGGAAAGAAAGGCAAGGGAAAGCAAGGGAAGGCAAGGGTAACGGAAGGAACGGCACGGTAAGGGGAAACAAGGCTAAGGCACGACAACGCAGGACTAGGCAATGCACGGCAAGGCAAAGAAAGGGTAACGCAAGGCAAGGCACGGTCAGGCGAGGCAAGGCTAATGCACGACAACGCAAGGCTAGGCAATGCACGGCTAGGCAAGGAAAGAGTAACGGAAGGAGAGGAAGGCAAGGCAAAGCAAGGCAAGGCAAGTGTAACAAAAGGCAAGGCACGGCAAAGGGAAACAAGGGTAAGGCACGGCAACGCACGGCTAGGCAATGCACGGCCAAGCAAGGAAAGGGTAACGCAAGGCAAGGCACGGTCAGGCGAGCAAAGGCTAAGGCACGACAACGCAAGGCTAGGCAGTGCACGGCTAGGCAAGGAAAGAGTAACGGAAGGAAAGGAAGGCAAGGCAAAGAAAGGCAAGGCAAGTGTAACGGAAGGAACGGCACAGCAAGGGGAAACAAGGCTAAGGCACGACAACGCACGGCTAGGCAGTGCACGGCTAGGCAAGGAAAGAGTAACGGAAGGAAAGAAAGGCAAGGGAAAGCAAGGGAAGGCAAGGCTAACGGAAGGAACGGCACGGTACGGGGAAACAAGGCTAAGGCACGACAACGCAGGACTAGGCAATGCACGGCAAGGCAAAGAAAGGGTAACGCAAGGCAAGGCACGGTCAGGCGACGCAAGGCTAAGGCACGACAACGCAAGGCTAGGCAATGCACGGAAGGTAAGTAAAGAGTAACGGAAGGCAAGGAAGGCAAGGGAAAGCAAGGGTAGGCAAGGGCAACGGACGGAACGGCACGTTAAGGGGAAACAAGCCTAAGGCACGACAACGCAGGACTAGGCAATGCACGGCAAGGCAAGGAAAGGGTAACGCAAGGCAAGGCACGGTCAGGCGAGGCAACGCTAATGCACGAAAAAGCACGGCTAGGCAATGCACGGCAAGGCAAGGAAAGGGTAACGCAAGGCAAGGCACGGTCAGGCGAGGCAAGGCTAATGCACGACAAAGCAAGGCTAGGCAATGCACGGCAAGGCAAGGAAAGAGTAACGCAAGGCAATGCACGGTCAGGCGAGGCAAGGCTAAGGCACGACAACGCAAGGCTAGGCAATGCACGGCTAGGCAAGGAAAGAGTAACGGAAGGAGAGGAAGGCAAGGCAAAGCAAGGCAAGGCAAGTGTAACAAAAGGCAAGGCACGGCAAGGGGAAACAAGGGTAAGGCACGGCAACGCACGGCTAGGCAATGCACGGCCAAGCAAGGAAAGGGTAACGCAAGGCAAGGCACGGTGAGGAAAGGCAAGGCTAATGCACGACAATGCAGGGCTAGGCAATGCACGGCAAGGCAAGGAAAGCATAATGCAAGGCAAGGCACGGTCAGGCGAGGCAAGGCTAATGCACGACAACGCAAGGCTAGGCAGTGCTCGGCAAGGCAAGGAAAGAGTAACGGAAGGAAAGAAAGGCAAGGCAAAGCAAGGGAAGGCAAGGGTAACGGAAGGAACGGCACGGTAAGGGGAAACAAGGCTAAGGCACGACAACGCAGGACTAGGCAATGCACGGCAAGGCAAGGAAAGGGTAACGCAAGGCAAGGCACGGTCAGGCGAGGCAAGGCTAAGGCAGGACAACGCAAGGCTAGGCAATGCACGGAAGGCAAGCAAAGAGTAACGGAAGGCAAGGAAGGCAAGGGAAGGCAAAGGTAAAGGAAGGAACGGCACGGTAAGCGGAAACAAGGCTAAGGCACGACAACGCACGGCTAGGCAGTGCACGGCTAGGCAAGGAAAGGGAAGGAAAGGAAGGCAAGGCAAAGTAAGGCAAGGCACGTGTAACGGAAGAAACGGCACAGCAAGGGGAAACAAGGCTAAGGCAAGACAACGCACGGCTACGCAATGCACGGCAAGGGAAGGAAAGGGTAACGCAAGGCAAGGCACGGTCAGGCGAGGCAAGGCTAATGCACGACAACGCAAGGCTAGGCAATGCACGGCTAGGCAAGGAAAGAGTAACGGAAGGAAAGGAAGGCAAAGCAATGCAAGGCAAGGCAAGTGTAACAAAAGGCACGGCACGGCAAGGGGAAACAAGGGTAAGGCACGACAACGCAAGGCTAGGCAGTGCACGGCAAGGCAAGGAAAGGGTAACGCAAGGCAAGGTACGGTGAGGAAAGGCAAGGCTAATGCACGACAATGCAGGGCTAGGCAATGCACGGCCAAGCAAGGAAAGGGTAACGCAAGGCAAGGCACGGTGAGGAAAGGCAAGGCTAATGCACGACAATGCAGGGCTAGGCAATGCACGGCAAGGCAAGGAAAGCATAACGCAAGCCAAGGCACGGTCAGGCGAGGCAAGGCTAATGCACGACAACGCAAGGCTAGGCAGTGCTCGGCAAGGCAAGGAAAGAGTAAGGGAAGGAAAGAAAGGCAAGGGAAAGCAAGGGAAGGCAAGGGTAACGGAAGGAACGGCACGGTAAGGGGAAACAAGGCTAAGGCACGACAACGCAGGACTAGGCAATGCACGGCAAGGCAAAGAAAGGGTAACGCAAGGCAAGGCACGGTCAGGCGAGGCAAGGCTAATGCACGACAACGCAAGGCTAGGCAATGCACGGCTAGGCAAGGAAAGAGTAACGGAAGGAGAGGAAGGCAAGGCAAAGCAAGGCAAGGCAAGTGTAACAAATGCAAGGCACGGCAAAGGGAAACAAGGGTAAGGCACGGCAACGCACGGCTAGGCAATGCACGGCCAAGCAAGGAAAGGGTAACGCAAGGCAAGGCACGGTCAGGCGAGCAAAGGCTAAGGCACGACAACGCAAGGCTAGGCAGTGCACGGCTAGGCAAGGAAAGAGTAACGGAAGGAAAGGAAGGCAAGGCAAAGAAAGGCAAGGCAAGTGTAACGGAAGGAACGGCACAGCAAGGGGAAACAAGGCTAAGGCACGACAACGCACGGCTAGGCAGTGCACGGCTAGGCAAGGAAAGAGTAACGGAAGGAAAGAAAGGCAAGGGAAAGCAAGGGAAGGCAAGGCTAACGGAAGGAACGGCACGGTACGGGGAAACAAGGCTAAGGCACGACAACGCAGGACTAGGCAATGCACGGCAAGGCAAAGAAAGGGTAACGCAAGGCAAGGCACGGTCAGGCGACGCAAGGCTAAGGCACGACAACGCAAGGCTAGGCAATGCACGGAAGGTAAGTAAAGAGTAACGGAAGGCAAGGAAGGCAAGGGAAAGCAAGGGTAGGCAAGGGCAACGGACGGAACGGCACGTTAAGGGGAAACAAGCCTAAGGCACGACAACGCAGGACTAGGCAATGCACGGCAAGGCAAGGAAAGGGTAACGCAAGGCAAGGCACGGTCAGGCGAGGCAACGCTAATGCACGAAAAAGCACGGCTAGGCAATGCACGGCAAGGCAAGGAAAGGGTAACGCAAGGCAAGGCACGGTCAGGCGAGGCAAGGCTAATGCACGACAACGCAAGGCTAGGCAATGCACGGCAAGGCAAGGAAAGAGTAACGCAAGGCAATGCACGGTCAGGCGAGGCAAGGCTAAGGCACGACAACGCAAGGCTAGGCAATGCACGGCTAGGCAAGGAAAGAGTAACGGAAGGAGAGGAAGGCAAGGCAAAGCAAGGCAAGGCAAGTGTAACAAAAGGCAAGGCACGGCAAGGGGAAACAAGGGTAAGGCACGGCAACGCACGGCTAGGCAATGCACGGCCAAGCAAGGAAAGGGTAACGCAAGGCAAGGCACGGTGAGGAAAGGCAAGGCTAATGCACGACAATGCAGGGCTAGGCAATGCACGGCAAGGCAAGGAAAGCATAACGCAAGGCAAGGCACGGTCAGGCGAGGCAAGGCTAATGCACGACAACGCAAGGCTAGGCAGTGCTCGGCAAGGCAAGGAAAGAGTAACGGAAGGAAAGAAAGGCAAGGGAAAGCAAGGGAAGGCAAGGGTAACCGAAGGAACGGCACGGTAAGGGGAAACAAGGCTAAGGCACGACAACGCAGGACTCGGCAATGCACGGCAAGGCAAGGAAAGGGTAACGCAAGGCAAGGCACGGTCAGGCGAGGCAAGGCTAAGGCAGGACAACGCAAGGCTAGGCAATGCACGGCAAGGCAAGGAAAGAGTAACGCAAGGCAATGCACGGTCAGGCGAGGCAAGGCTAAGGCACGACAACGCAAGGCTAGGCAATGCACGGCTAGGCAAGGAAAGAGTAACGGAAGGAGAGGAAGGCAAGGCAAAGCAAGGCAAGGCAAGTGTAACAAAAGGCAAGGCACGGCAAGGGGAAACAAGGGTAAGGCACGGCAACGCACGGCTAGGCAATGCACGGCCAAGCAAGGAAAGGGTAACGCAAGGCAAGGCACGGTGAGGAAAGGCAAGGCTAATGCACGACAATGCAGGGCTAGGCAATGCACGGCAAGGCAAGGAAAGCATAACGCAAGGCAAGGCACGGTCAGGCGAGGCAAGGCTAATGCACGACAACGCAAGGCTAGGCAGTGCTCGGCAAGGCAAGGAAAGAGTAACGGAAGGAAAGAAAGTCAAGGGAAAGCAAGGGAAGGCAAGGGTAACGGAAGGAACGGCACGGTAAGGGGAAACAAGGCTAAGGCACGACAACGCAGGACTAGGCAATGCACGGCAAGGCAAGGAAAGGGTAACGCAAGGCAAGGCACGGTCAGGCGAGGCAAGGCTAAGGCAGGACAACGCAAGGCTAGGCAATGCACGGAAGGCAAGCAAAGAGTAACGGAAGGCAAGGAAGGCAAGGGAAGGCAAAGGTAAAGGAAGGAACGGCACGGTAAGCGGAAACAAGGCTAAGGCACGACAACGCACGGCTAGGCAGTGCACGGCTAGGCAAGGAAAGGGAAGGAAAGGAAGGCAAGGCAAAGTAAGGCAAGGCACGTGTAACGGAAGAAACGGCACAGCAAGGGGAAACAAGGCTAAGGCAAGACAACGCACGGCTACGCAATGCACGGCAAGGGAAGGAAAGGGTAACGCAAGGCAAGGCACGGTCAGGCGAGGCAAGGCTAATGCACGACAACGCAAGGCTAGGCAATGCACGGCTAGGCAAGGAAAGAGTAACGGAAGGAAAGGAAGGCAAAGCAATGCAAGGCAAGGCAAGTGTAACAAAAGGCACGGCACGGCAAGGGGAAACAAGGGTAAGGCACGACAACGCAAGGCTAGGCAGTGCACGGCAAGGCAAGGAAAGGGTAACGCAAGGCAAGGTACGGTGAGGCAAGGGAAGGCTAATGCACGACAACGCAAGGCTAGGCAGTGCACAGCTAGGCAAGGAAAGAGTAACGGAAGGAAAGGAAGGCAAGGCAAAGAAAGGCAAGGCAAGTGTAACGGAAGGAACGGCACAGCAAGGGGAAACAAGGCTAAGGCACGACAACACACGGCTAGGCAGTGCACGGCTAGGCAAGGAAAGAGTAACGGAAGGAAAGAAAGGCAAGGGAAAGCAAGGGAAGGCAAGGCTAACGGAAGGAACGGCACGGTACGGGGAAACAAGGCTAAGGCACGACAACGCAGGACTAGGCAATGCACGGCAAGGCAAAGAAAGGGTAACGCAAGGCAAGGCACGGTCAGGCGACGCAAGGCTAAGGCACGACAACGCAAGGCTAGGCAATGCACGGAAGGTAA
Organism: Macrotis lagotis; assembly: GCF_037893015.1. Lineage (NCBI taxonomy): Eukaryota > Metazoa > Chordata > Mammalia > Peramelemorphia > Peramelidae > Macrotis > Macrotis lagotis. The sequence goes on along the minus strand of NW_027422287.1, from coordinate 171,558 downwards.
GTAAAGAGTAACGGAAGGCAAGGAAGGCAAGGGAAAGCAAGGGTAGGCAAGGGCAACGGACGGAACGGCACGTTAAGGGGAAACAAGCCTAAGGCACGACAACGCAGGACTAGGCAATGCACGGCAAGGCAAGGAAAGGGTAACGCAAGGCAAGGCACGGTCAGGCGAGGCAACGCTAATGCACGAAAAAGCACGGCTAGGCAATGCACGGCAAGGCAAGGAAAGGGTAACGCAAGGCAAGGCACGGTCAGGCGAGGCAAGGCTAATGCACGACAACGCAAGGCTAGGCAATGCACGGCAAGGCAAGTAAAGAGTAACGCAAGGCAATGCACGGTCAGGCGAGGCAAGGCTAAGGCACGACAACGCAAGGCTAGGCAGTGCTCGGCAAGGAAAGGAAAGAGTAACGGAAGGAAAGAAAGGCAAGGGAAAGCAAGGGAAGGCAAGGGTAACGGAAGGAACGGCACGGTAAGGGGAAACAAGGCTAAGGCACGACAACGCAGGACTAGGCAATGCACGGCAAGGCAAAGAAAGCGTAACGCAAGGCAAGGCACGGTCAGGCGAGGCAAGGCTAATGCACGACAACGCAAGGCTAGGCAATGCACGGCTAGGCAAGGAAAGAGTAACGGAAGGAGAGGAAGGCAAGGCAAAGCAAGGCAAGGCAAGTGTAACAAAAGGCAAGGCACGGCAAGGGGAAACAAGGGTAAGGCACGGCAACGCACGGCTAGGCAATGCACGGCCAAGCAAGGAAAGGGTAACGCAAGGCAAGGCACGGTGAGGAAAGGCAAGGCTAATGCACGACAATGCAGGGCTAGGCAATGCACGGCAAGGTAAGGATAGCATAACGCAAGGCAAGGCACGGTCACGCGAGGCAAGGCTAATGCACGACAACGCAAGGCTAGGCAGTGCTCGGCAAGGCAAGGAAAGAGTAACGGAAGGAAAGAAAGGCAAGGGAAAGCAAGGGAAGGCAAGGGTAACGGAAGGAACGGCACGGTAAGGGGAAACAAGGCTAAGGCACGACAACGCAGGATTAGGCTATGCACGGCAAGGCAAGGAAAGGGTAACGCAAGGCAAGGCACGGTCAGGCGAGGCAAGGCTAAGGCAGGACAACGCAAGGCTAGGCAATGCACGGAAGGCAAGCAAAGAGTAACGGAAGGCAAGGAAGGCAAGGGAAGGCAAAGGTAAAGGAAGGAACGGCACGGTAAGCGGAAACAAGGCTAAGGCACGACAACTCGGGACTAGGCAATGCAAGGAAAGGCAAGGAAAGGGTAACGCAAGGCAAGGCACGGTCAGGCGAGGCAAGGCTAATGCACGACAACGCAAGGCTAGGCAATGCACGGCTAGGCAAGGAAAGAGTAACGGAAGGAAAGGAAGGCAAGGCAAAGAAAGGCAAGGCAAGTGTAACGGAAGGAACTGCACAGCAAGGGGAAACAAGGCTAAGGCACGACAACGCACGGCTAGGCAGTGCACGGCTAGGCAAGGAAAGAGTAACGGAAGGAAAGAAAGTCAAGGGAAAGCAAGGGAAGGCAAGGCTAACGGAAGGAACGGCACGGTACGGGGAAACAAGGCTAAGGCACGACAACGCAGGACTAGGCAATGCACGGCAAGGCAAAGAAAGGGTAACGCAAGGCAAGGCACGGTCAGGCGACGCAAGTCTAAGGCACGACAACGCAAGGCTAGGCAATGCACGGAAGGTAAGTAAAGAGTAACGGAAGGCAAGGAAGGCAAGGGAAAGCAAGGGTAGGCAAGGGCAACGGACGGAACGGCACGTTAAGGGGAAACAAGCCTAAGGCACGACAACGCAGGACTAGGCAATGCACGGCAAGGCAAGGAAAGGGTAACGTAAGGCAAGGCACGGTCAGGCGAGGCAACGCTAATGCACGAAAAAGCACGGCTAGGCAATGCACGGCAAGGCAAGGAAAGGGTAACGCAAGGCAAGGCACGGTCAGGCGAGGCAAGGCTAATGCACGACAACGCAAGGCTAGGCAATGCACGGCAAGGCAAGGAAAGGGTAACGCAAGGCAATGCACGGTCAGGCGAGGCAAGGCTAATGCACGACAACGCAAGGCTAGGCAGTGCTCGGCAAGGCAAGGAAAGAGTAACGGAAGGAAAGAAAGGCAAGGGAAAGCAAGGGAAGCAAGGGTAACGGAAGGAACGGCACGGTAAGGGGAAACAAGGCTAAGGCAGGACAACGCAGGACTAGGCAATGCACGGCAAGGGAAAGAAAGGGTAACGCAAGGCAAGGCAAGGTCAGGCGAGGCAAGGCTAATGCACGACAACGCAAGGCTAGGCAATGCACGGCTAGGCAAGGAAAGAGTAACGGAAGGAGAGGAAGGCAAGGCAAAGCAAGGCAAGGCAAGTGTAACAAAAGGCAAGGCACGGCAAGGGGAAACAAGGGTAAGGCACGGCAACGCACGGCTAGGCAATGCACGGCCAAGCAAGGAAAGGGTAACGCAAGGCAAGGCACGGTGAGGAAAGGCAAGGCTAATGCACGACAATGCAGGGCTAGGCAATGCACGGCAAGGCAAGGAAAGCATAACGCAAGCCAAGGCACGGTCAGGCGAGGCAAGGCTAATGCACGACAACGCAAGGCTAGGCAGTGCTCGGCAAGGCAAGGAAAGAGTAACGGAAGGAAAGAAAGGCAAGGGAAAGCAAGGGAAGGCAAGGGTAACGGAAGGAACGGCACGGTAAGGGGAAACAAGGCTAAGGCACGACAACGCAGGACTAGGCAATGCACGGCAAGGCAAAGAAAGGGTAACGCAAGGCAAGGCACGGTCAGGCGAGGCAAGGCTAATGCACGACAACGCAAGGCTAGGCAATGCACGGCTAGGCAAGGAAAGAGTAACGGAAGGAGAGGAAGGCAAGGCAAAGCAAGGCAAGGCAAGTGTAACAAAAGGCAAGGCACGGCAAAGGGAAACAAGGGTAAGGCACGGCAACGCACGGCTAGGCAATGCACGGCCAAGCAAGGAAAGGGTAACGCAAGGCAAGGCACGGTCAGGCGAGCAAAGGCTAAGGCACGACAACGCAAGGCTAGGCAGTGCACGGCTAGGCAAGGAAAGAGTAACGGAAGGAAAGGAAGGCAAGGCAAAGAAAGGCAAGGCAAGTGTAACGGAAGGAACGGCACAGCAAGGGGAAACAAGGCTAAGGCACGACAACGCACGGCTAGGCAGTGCACGGCTAGGCAAGGAAAGAGTAACGGAAGGAAAGAAAGGCAAGGGAAAGCAAGGGAAGGCAAGGCTAACGGAAGGAACGGCACGGTACGGGGAAACAAGGCTAAGGCACGACAACGCAGGACTAGGCAATGCACGGCAAGGCAAAGAAAGGGTAACGCAAGGCAAGGCACGGTCAGGCGACGCAAGGCTAAGGCACGACAACGCAAGGCTAGGCAATGCACGGAAGGTAAGTAAAGAGTAACGGAAGGCAAGGAAGGCAAGGGAAAGCAAGGGTAGGCAAGGGCAACGGACGGAACGGCACGTTAAGGGGAAACAAGCCTAAGGCACGACAACGCAGGACTAGGCAATGCAGGGCAAGGCAAGGAAAGGGTAACGCAAGGCAAGGCACGGTCAGGCGAGGCAACGCTAATGCACGAAAAAGCACGGCTAGGCAATGCACGGCAAGGCAAGGAAAGGGTAACGCAAGGCAAGGCACGGTCAGGCGAGGCAAGGCTAATGCACGACAACGCAAGGCTAGGCAATGCACGGCAAGGCAAGGAAAGAGTAACGCAAGGCAATGCACGGTCAGGCGAGGCAAGGATAAGGCACGACAACGCAAGGCTAGGCAATGCACGGCTAGGCAAAGAAAGAGTAACGGAAGGAGAGGAAGGCAAGGCAAAGCAAGGCAAGGCAAGTGTAACAAAAGGCAAGGCACGGCAAGGGGAAACAAGGGTAAGGCACGGCAACGCACGGCTAGGCAATGCACGGCCAAGCAAGGAAAGGGTAACGCAAGGCAAGGCACGGTGAGGAAAGGCAAGGCTAATGCACGACAATGCAGGGCTAGGCAATGCACGGCAAGGCAAGGAAAGCATAACGCAAGGCAAGGCACGGTCAGGCGAGGCAAGGCTAATGCACGACAACGCAAGGCTAGGCAGTGCTCGGCACGGCAAGGAAAGAGTAACGGAAGGAAAGAAAGGCAAGGGAAAGCAAGGGAAGGCAAGGGTAACGGAAGGAACGGCACGGTAAGGGGAAACAAGGCTAAGGCACGACAACGCAGGACTAGGCAATGCACGGCAAGGCAAGGAAAGGGTAACGCAAGGCAAGGCACGGTCAGGCGAGGCAAGGCTAAGGCAGGACAACGCAAGGCTAGGCAATGCACGGAAGGCAAGCAAAGAGTAACGGAAGGCAAGGAAGGCAAGGGAAGGCAAAGGTAAAGGAAGGAACGGCACGGTAAGCGGAAACAAGGCTAAGGCACGACAACGCACGGCTAGGCAGTGCACGGCTAGGCAAGGAAAGGGAAGGAAAGGAAGGCAAGGCAAAGTAAGGCAAGGCACGTGTAACGGAAGAAACGGCACAGCAAGGGGAAACAAGGCTAAGGCAAGACAACGCACGGCTACGCAATGCACGGCAAGGGAAGGAAAGGGTAACGCAAGGCAAGGCACGGTCAGGCGAGGCAAGGCTAATGCACGACAACGCAAGGCTAGGCAATGCACGGCTAGGCAAGGAAAGAGTAACGGAAGGAAAGGAAGGCAAAGCAATGCAAGGCAAGGCAAGTGTAACAAAAGGCACGGCACGGCAAGGGGAAACAAGGGTAAGGCACGACAACGCAAGGCTAGGCAGTGCACGGCAAGGCAAGGAAAGGGTAACGCAAGGCAAGGTACGGTGAGGCAAGGGAAGGCTAATGCACGACAACGCAAGGCTAGGCAGTGCACAGCTAGGCAAGGAAAGAGTAACGGAAGGAAAGGAAGGCAAGGCAAAGAAAGGCAAGGCAAGTGTAACGGAAGGAACGGCACAGCAATGGGAAACAAGGCTAAGGCACGACAACGCACGGCTAGGCAGTGCACGGCTAGGCAAGGAAAGAGTAACGGAAGGAAAGAAAGGCAAGGGAAAGCAAGGGAAGGCAAGGCTAACGGAAGGAACGGCACGGTACGGGGAAACAAGGCTAAGGCACGACAACGCAGGACTAGGCAATGCACGGCAAGGCAAAGAAAGGGTAACGCAAGGCAAGGCACGGTCAGGCGACGCAAGGCTAAGGCACGACAACGCAAGGCTAGGCAATGCACGGAAGGTAAGTAAAGAGTAACGGAAGGCAAGGAAGGCAAGGGAAAGCAAGGGTAGGCAAGGGCAACGGACGGAACGGCACGTTAAGGGGAAACAAGCCTAAGGCACGACAACGCAGGACTAGGCAATGCACGGCAAGGCAAGGAAAGGGTAACGCAAGGCAAGGCACGGTCAGGCGAGGCAACGCTAATGCACGAAAAAGCACGGCTAGGCAATGCACGGCAAGGCAAGGAAAGGGTAACGCAAGGCAAGGCACGGTCAGGCGAGGCAAGGCTAAGGCACGACAACGCAAGGCTAGGCAGTGCTCGGCAAGGAAAGGAAAGAGTAACGGAAGGAAAGAAAGGCAAGGGAAAGCAAGGGAAGGCAAGGGTAACGGAAGGAACGGCACGGTAAGGGGAAACAAGGCTAAGGCACGACAACGCAGGACTAGGCAATGCACGGCAAGGCAAAGAAAGCGTAACGCAAGGCAAGGCACGGTCAGGCGAGGCAAGGCTAATGCACGACAACGCAAGGCTAGGCAATGCACGGCTAGGCAAGGAAAGAGTAACGGAAGGAGAGGAAGGCAAGGCAAAGCAAGGCAAGGCAAGTGTAACAAAAGGCAAGGCACGGCAAGGGGAAACAAGGGTAAGGCACGGCAACGCACGGCTAGGCAATGCACGGCCAAGCAAGGAAAGGGTAACGCAAGGCAAGGCACGGTGAGGAAAGGCAAGGCTAATGCACGACAATGCAGGGCTAGGCAATGCACGGCAAGGTAAGGAAAGCATAACGCAAGGCAAGGCACGGTCAGGCGAGGCAAGGCTAATGCACGACAACGCAAGGCTAGGCAGTGCTCGGCAAGGCAAGGAAAGAGTAACGGAAGGAAAGAAAGGCAAGGGAAAGCAAGGGAAGGCAAGGGTAACGGAAGGAACGGCACGGTAAGGGGAAACAAGGCTAAGGCACGACAACGCAGGATTAGGCTATGCACGGCAAGGCAAGGAAAGGGTAACGCAAGGCAAGGCACGGTCAGGCGAGGCAAGGCTAAGGCAGGACAACGCAAGGCTAGGCAATGCACGGAAGGCAAGCAAAGAGTAACGGAAGGCAAGGAAGGCAAGGGAAGGCAAAGGTAAAGGAAGGAACGGCACGGTAAGCGGAAACAAGGCTAAGGCACGACAACTCGGGACTAGGCAATGCAAGGAAAGGCAAGGAAAGGGTAACGCAAGGCAAGGCACGGTCAGGCGAGGCAAGGCTAATGCACGACAACGCAAGGCTAGGCAATGCACGGCTAGGCAAGGAAAGAGTAACGGAAGGAAAGGAAGGCAAGGCAAAGAAAGGCAAGGCAAGTGTAACGGAAGGAACTGCACAGCAAGGGGAAACAAGGCTAAGGCACGACAACGCACGGCTAGGCAGTGCACGGCTAGGCTAGGAAAGAGTAACGGAAGGAAAGAAAGGCAAGGGAAAGCAAGGGAAGGCAAGGCTAACGGAAGGAACGGCACGGTACGGGGAAACAAGGCTAAGGCACGACAACGCAGGACTAGGCAATGCACGGCAAGGCAAAGAAAGGGTAACGCAAGGCAAGGCACGGTCAGGCGACGCAAGGCTAAGGCACGACAACGCAAGGCTAGGCAATGCACGGAAGGTAAGTAAAGAGTAACGGAAGGCAAGGAAGGCAAGGGAAAGCAAGGGTAGGCAAGGGCAACGGACGGAACGGCACGTTAAGGGGAAACAAGCCTAAGGCACGACAACGCAGGACTAGGCAATGCACGGCAAGGCAAGGAAAGGGTAACGCAAGGCAAGGCACGGTCAGGCGAGGCAACGCTAATGCACGAAAAAGCACGGCTAGGCAATGCACGGCAAGGCAAGGAAAGGGTAACGCAAGGCAAGGCACGGTCAGGCGAGGCAAGGCTAATGCACGACAACGCAAGGCTAGGCAATGCACGGCAAGGCAAGGAAAGGGTAACGCAAGGCAATGCACGGTCAGGCGAGGCAAGGCTAATGCACGACAACGCAAGGCTAGGCAGTGCTCGGCAAGGCAAGGAAAGAGTAACGGAAGGAAAGAAAGGCAAGGGAAAGCAAGGGAAGGCAAGGGTAACGGAAGGAACGGCACGGTAAGGGGAAACAAGGCTAAGGCAGGACAACGCAGGACTAGGCAATGCACGGCAAGGCAAAGAAAGGGTAACGCAAGGCAAGGCAAGGTCAGGCGAGGCAAGGCTAATGCACGACAACGCAAGGCTAGGCAATGCACGGCTAGGCAAGGAAAGAGTAACGGAAGGAGAGTAAGGCAAGGCAAAGCAAGGCAAGGCAAGTGTAACAAAAGGCAAGGCACGGCAAGGGGAAACAAGGGTAAGGCACGGCAACGCACGGCTAGGCAATGCACGGCCAAGCAAGGAAAGGGTAACGCAAGGCAAGGCACGGTGAGGAAAGGCAAGGCTAATGCACGACAATGCAGGGCTAGGCAATGCACGGCAAGGCAAGGAAAGCATAACGCAAGGCAAGGCACGGTCAGGCGAGGCAAGGCTAATGCACGACAACGCAAGGCTAGGCAGTGCTCGGCAAGGCAAGGAAAGAGTAAGGGAAGGAAAGAAAGGCAAGGGAAAGCAAGGGAAGGCAAGGGTAACGGAAGGAACGGCACGGTAAGGGGAAACAAGGCTAAGGCACGACAACGCAGGACTAGGCAATGCACGGCAAGGCAAAGAAAGGGTAACGCAAGGCAAGGCACGGTCAGGCGAGGCAAGGCTAATGCACGACAACGCAAGGCTAGGCAATGCACGGCTAGGCAAGGAAAGAGTAACGGAAGGAGAGGAAGGCAAGGCAAAGCAAGGCAAGGCAAGTGTAACAAAAGGCAAGGCACGGCAAGGGGAAACAAGGGTAAGGCACGGCAACGCACGGCTAGGCAATGCACGGCCAAGCAAGGAAAGGGTAACGCAAGGCAAGGCACGGTCAGGCGAGCCAAGGCTAAGGCACGACAACGCAAGGCTAGGCCGTGCACGGCTAGGCAAGGAAAGAGTAACGGAAGGAAAGGAAGGCAAGGCAAAGTAAGGCAAGGCAAGTGTAACGGAAGAAACGGCACAGCAAGGGGAAACAAGGCTAAGGCAAGACAACGCACGGCTAGGCAATGCACGGCAAGGGAAGGAAAGGGTAACGCAAGGCAAGGCACGGTCAGGCGAGGCAAGGCTAATGCACGACAACGCAAGGCTAGGCAATGCACGGCTAGGCAAGGAAAGAGTAACGGAAGGAAAGGAAGGCAAAGCAAAGCAAGGCAAGGCAAGTGTAACAAAAGGCACGGCACGGCAAGGGGAAACAAGGGTAAGGCACGACAACGCAAGGCTAGGCAGTGCACGGCAAGGCAAGGAAAGGGTAACGCAAGGCAAGGTACGGTGAGGCAAGGGAAGGCTAATGCACGACAACGCAAGGCTAGGCAGTGCACGGCTAGGCAAGGAAAGAGTAACGGAAGGAGAGGAAGGCAAGGCAAAGCAAGGCAAGGCAAGTGTAACAAAAGGCAAGGCACGGCAAAGGGAAACAAGGGTAAGGCACGGCAACGCACGGCTAGGCAATGCACGGCCAAGCAAGGAAAGGGTAACGCAAGGCAAGGCACGGTCAGGCGAGCAAATGCTAAGGCACGACAACGCAAGGCTAGGCAGTGCACGGCTAGGCAAGGAAAGAGTAACGGAAGGAAAGGAAGGCAAGGCAAAGTAAGGCAAGGCAAGTGTAACGGAAGGAACGGCACAGCAAGGGGAAACAAGGCTAAGGCACGACAACGCACGGCTAGGCAGTGCACGGCTAGGCAAGGAAAGAGTAACGGAAGGAAAGAAAGGCAAGGGAAAGCAAGGGAAGGCAAGGCTAACGGAAGGAACGGCACGGTACGGGGAAACAAGGCTAAGGCACGACAACGCAGGACTAGGCAATGCACGGCAAGGCAAAGAAAGGGTAACGCAAGGCAAGGCACGGTCAGGCGACGCAAGGCTAAGGCACGACAACGCAAGGCTAGGCAATGCACGGAAGGTAAGTAAAGAGTAACGGAAGGCAAGGAAGGCAAGGGAAAGCAAGGGTAGGCAAGGGCAACGGACGGAACGGCACGTTAAGGGGAAACAAGCCTAAGGCACGACAACGCAGGACTAGGCAATGCAGGGCAAGGCAAGGAAAGGGTAACGCAAGGCAAGGCACGGTCAGGCGAGGCAACGCTAATGCACGAAAAAGCACGGCTAGGCAATGCACGGCAAGGCAAGGAAAGGGTAACGCAAGGCAAGGCACGGTCAGGCGAGGCAAGGCTAATGCACGACAACGCAAGGCTAGGCAATGCACGGCAAGGCAAGGAAAGAGTAACGCAAGGCAATGCACGGTCAGGCGAGGCAAGGATAAGGCACGACAACGCAAGGCTAGGCAATGCACGGCTAGGCAAGGAAAGAGTAACGGAAGGAGAGGAAGGCAAGGCAAAGCAAGGCAAGGCAAGTGTAACAAAAGGCAAGGCACGGCAAGGGGAAACAAGGGTAAGGCACGGCAACGCACGGCTAGGCAATGCACGGCCAAGCAAGGAAAGGGTAACGCAAGGCAAGGCACGGTGAGGAAAGGCAAGGCTAATGCACGACAATGCAGGGCTAGGCAATGCACGGCAAGGCAAGGAAAGCATAACGCAAGGCAAGGCACGGTCAGGCGAGGCAAGGCTAATGCACGACAACGCAAGGCTAGGCAGTGCTCGGCACGGCAAGGAAAGAGTAACGGAAGGAAAGAAAGGCAAGGGAAAGCAAGGGAAGGCAAGGGTAACGGAAGGAACGGCACGGTAAGGGGAAACAAGGCTAAGGCACGACAACGCAGGACTAGGCAATGCACGGCAAGGCAAGGAAAGGGTAACGCAAGGCAAGGCACGGTCAGGCGAGGCAAGGCTAAGGCAGGACAACGCAAGGCTAGGCAATGCACGGAAGGCAAGCAAAGAGTAACGGAAGGCAAGGAAGGCAAGGGAAGGCAAAGGTAAAGGAAGGAACGGCACGGTAAGCGGAAACAAGGCTAAGGCACGACAACGCACGGCTAGGCAGTGCACGGCTAGGCAAGGAAAGGGAAGGAAAGGAAGGCAAGGCAAAGTAAGGCAAGGCACGTGTAACGGAAGAAACGGCACAGCAAGGGGAAACAAGGCTAAGGCAAGACAACGCACGGCTACGCAATGCACGGCAAGGGAAGGAAAGGGTAACGCAAGGCAAGGCACGGTCAGGCGAGGCAAGGCTAATGCACGACAACGCAAGGCTAGGCAATGCACGGCTAGGCAAGGAAAGAGTAACGGAAGGAAAGGAAGGCAAAGCAATGCAAGGCAAGGCAAGTGTAACAAAAGGCACGGCACGGCAAGGGGAAACAAGGGTAAGGCACGACAACGCAAGGCTAGGCAGTGCACGGCAAGGCAAGGAAAGGGTAACGCAAGGCAAGGTACGGTGAGGCAAGGGAAGGCTAATGCACGACAACGCAAGGCTAGGCAGTGCACAGCTAGGCAAGGAAAGAGTAACGGAAGGAAAGGAAGGCAAGGCAAAGAAAGGCAAGGCAAGTGTAACGGAAGGAACGGCACAGCAATGGGAAACAAGGCTAAGGCACGACAACGCACGGCTAGGCAGTGCACGGCTAGGCAAGGAAAGAGTAACGGAAGGAAAGAAAGGCAAGGGAAAGCAAGGGAAGGCAAGGCTAACGGAAGGAACGGCACGGTACGGGGAAACAAGGCTAAGGCACGACAACGCAGGACTAGGCAATGCACGGCAAGGCAAAGAAAGGGTAACGCAAGGCAAGGCACGGTCAGGCGACGCAAGGCTAAGGCACGACAACGCAAGGCTAGGCAATGCACGGAAGGTAAGTAAAGAGTAACGGAAGGCAAGGAAGTCAAGGGAAAGCAAGGGTAGGCAAGGGCAACGGACGGAACGGCACGTTAAGGGGAAACAAGCCTAAGGCACGACAACGCAGGACTAGGCAATGCACGGCAAGGCAAGGAAAGGGTAACGCAAGGCAAGGCACGGTCAGGCGAGGCAAAGCTAATGCACGAAAAAGCACGGCTAGGCAATGCACGGCAAGGCAAGGAAAGGGTAACGCAAGGCAAGGCACGGTCAGGCGAGGCAAGGCTAAGGCACGACAACGCAAGGCTAGGCAGTGCTCGGCAAGGAAAGGAAAGAGTAACGGAAGGAAAGAAAGGCAAGGGAAAGCAAGGGAAGGCAAGGGTAACGGAAGGAACGGCACGGTAAGGGGAAACAAGGCTAAGGCACGACAACGCAGGACTAGGCAATGCACGGCAAGGCAAAGAAAGCGTAACGCAAGGCAAGGCACGGTCAGGCGAGGCAAGGCTAATGCACGACAACGCAAGGCTAGGCAATGCACGGCTAGGCAAGGAAAGAGTAACGGAAGGAGAGGAAGGCAAGGCAAAGCAAGGCAAGGCAAGTGTAACAAAAGGCAAGGCACGGCAAGGGGAAACAAGGGTAAGGCACGGCAACGCACGGCTAGGCAATGCACGGCCAAGCAAGGAAAGGGTAACGCAAGGCAAGGCACGGTGAGGAAAGGCAAGGCTAATGCACGACAATGCAGGGCTAGGCAATGCACGGCAAGGCAAGGAAAGCATAACGCAAGGCAAGGCACGGTCAGGCGAGGCAAGGCTAATGCACGACAACGCAAGGCTAGGCAGTGCTCGGCAAGGCAAGGAAAGAGTAAGGGAAGGAAAGAAAGGCAAGGGAAAGCAAGGGAAGGCAAGGGTAACGGAAGGAACGGCACGGTAAGGGGAAACAAGGCTAAGGCACGACAACGCAGGACTAGGCAATGCACGGCAAGGCAAAGAAAGGGTAACGCAAGGCAAGGCACGGTCAGGCGAGGCAAGGCTAATGCACGACAACGCAAGGCTAGGCAATGCACGGCTAGGCAAGGAAAGAGTAACGGAAGGAGAGGAAGGCAAGGCAAAGCAAGGCAAGGCAAGTGTAACAAAAGGCAAGGCACGGCAAGGGGAAACAAGGGTAAGGCACGGCAACGCACGGCTAGGCAATGCACGGCCAAGCAAGGAAAGGGTAACGCAAGGCAAGGCACGGTCAGGCGAGCCAAGGCTAAGGCACGACAACGCAAGGCTAGGCCGTGCACGGCTAGGCAAGGAAAGAGTAACGGAAGGAAAGGAAGGCAAGGCAAAGTAAGGCAAGGCAAGTGTAACGGAAGAAACGGCACAGCAAGGGGAAACAAGGCTAAGGCAAGACAACGCACGGCTAGGCAATGCACGGCAAGGGAAGGAAAGGGTAACGCAAGGCAAGGCACGGTCAGGCGAGGCAAGGCTAATGCACGACAACGCAAGGCTAGGCAATGCACGGCTAGGCAAGGAAAGAGTAACGGAAGGAAAGGAAGGCAAAGCAATGCAAGGCAAGGCAAGTGTAACAAAAGGCACGGCACGGCAAGGGGAAACAAGGGTAAGGCACGACAACGCAAGGCTAGGCAGTGCACGGCAAGGCAAGGAAAGGGTAACGCAAGGCAAGGTACGGTGAGGAAAGGCAAGGCTAATGCACGACAATGCAGGGCTAGGCAATGCACGGCCAAGCAAGGAAAGGGTAACGCAAGGCAAGGCACGGTGAGGAAAGGCAAGGCTAATGCACGACAATGCAGGGCTAGGCAATGCACGGCAAGGCAAGGAAAGCATAACGCAAGCCAAGGCACGGTCAGGCGAGGCAAGGCTAATGCACGACAACGCAAGGCTAGGCAGTGCTCGGCAAGGCAAGGAAAGAGTAAGGGAAGGAAAGAAAGGCAAGGGAAAGCAAGGGAAGGCAAGGGTAACGGAAGGAACGGCACGGTAAGGGGAAACAAGGCTAAGGCACGACAACGCAGGACTAGGCAATGCACGGCAAGGCAAAGAAAGGGTAACGCAAGGCAAGGCACGGTCAGGCGAGGCAAGGCTAATGCACGACAACGCAAGGCTAGGCAATGCACGGCTAGGCAAGGAAAGAGTAACGGAAGGAGAGGAAGGCAAGGCAAAGCAAGGCAAGGCAAGTGTAACAAAAGGCAAGGCACGGCAAAGGGAAACAAGGGTAAGGCACGGCAACGCACGGCTAGGCAATGCACGGCCAAGCAAGGAAAGGGTAACGCAAGGCAAGGCACGGTCAGGCGAGCAAAGGCTAAGGCACGACAACGCAAGGCTAGGCAGTGCACGGCTAGGCAAGGAAAGAGTAACGGAAGGAAAGGAAGGCAAGGCAAAGAAAGGCAAGGCAAGTGTAACGGAAGGAACGGCACAGCAAGGGGAAACAAGGCTAAGGCAGGACAACGCACGGCTAGGCAGTGCACGGCTAGGCAAGGAAAGAGTAACGGAAGGAAAGAAAGGCAAGGGAAAGCAAGGGAAGGCAAGGCTAACGGAAGGAACGGCACGGTACGGGGAAACAAGGCTAAGGCACGACAACGCAGGACTAGGCAATGCACGGCAAGGCAAAGAAAGGGTAACGCAAGGCAAGGCACGGTCAGGCGACGCAAGGCTAAGGCACGACAACGCAAGGCTAGGCAATGCACGGAAGGTAAGTAAAGAGTAACGGAAGGCAAGGAAGGCAAGGGAAAGCAAGGGTAGGCAAGGGCAACGGACGGAACGGCACGTTAAGGGGAAACAAGCCTAAGGCACGACAACGCAGGACTAGGCAATGCACGGCAAGGCAAGGAAAGGGTAACGCAAGGCAAGGCACGGTCAGGCGAGGCAACGCTAATGCACGAAAAAGCACGGCTAGGCAATGCACGGCAAGGCAAGGAAAGGGTAACGCAAGGCAAGGCACGGTCAGGCGAGGCAAGGCTAATGCACGACAACGCAAGGCTAGGCAATGCACGGCAAGGCAAGGAAAGAGTAACGCAAGGCAATGCACGGTCAGGCGAGGCAAGGCTAAGGCACGACAACGCAAGGCTAGGCAATGCACGGCTAGGCAAGGAAAGAGTAACGGAAGGAGAGGAAGGCAAGGCAAAGCAAGGCAAGGCAAGTGTAACAAAAGGCAAGGCACGGCAAGGGGAAACAAGGGTAAGGCACGGCAACGCACGGCTAGGCAATGCACGGCCAAGCAAGGAAAGGGTAACGCAAGGCAAGGCACGGTGAGGAAAGGCAAGGCTAATGCACGACAATGCAGGGCTAGGCAATGCACGGCAAGGCAAGGAAAGCATAACGCAAGGCAAGGCACGGTCAGGCGAGGCAAGGCTAATGCACGACAACGCAAGGCTAGGCAGTGCTCGGCAAGGCAAGGAAAGAGTAACGGAAGGAAAGAAAGGCAAGGGAAAGCAAGGGAAGGCAAGGGTAACGGAAGGAACGGCACGGTAAGGGGAAACAAGGCTAAGGCACGACAACGCAGGACTAGGCAATGCACGGCAAGGCAAGGAAAGGGTAACGCAAGGCAAGGCACGGTCAGGCGAGGCAAGGCTAAGGCAGGACAACGCAAGGCTAGGCAATGCACGGAAGGCAAGCAAAGAGTAACGGAAGGCAAGGAAGGCAAGGGAAGGCAAAGGTAAAGGAAGGAACGGCACGGTAAGCGGAAACAAGGCTAAGGCACGACAACGCACGGCTAGGCAGTGCACGGCTAGGCAAGGAAAGGGAAGGAAAGGAAGGCAAGGCAAAGTAAGGCAAGGCACGTGTAACGGAAGAAACGGCACAGCAAGGGGAAACAAGGCTAAGGCAAGACAACGCACGGCTACGCAATGCACGGCAAGGGAAGGAAAGGGTAACGCAAGGCAAGGCACGGTCAGGCGAGGCAAGGCTAATGCACGACAACGCAAGGCTAGGCAATGCACGGCTAGGCAAGGAAAGAGTAACGGAAGGAAAGGAAGGCAAAGCAATGCAAGGCAAGGCAAGTGTAACAAAAGGCACGGCACGGCAAGGGGAAACAAGGGTAAGGCACGACAACGCAACGCTAGGCAGTGCACGGCAAGGCAAGGAAAGGGTAACGCAAGGCAAGGTACGGTGAGGCAAGGGAAGGCTAATGCACGACAACGCAAGGCTAGGCAGTGCACAGCTAGGCAAGGAAAGAGTAACGGAAGGAAAGGAAGGCAAGGCAAAGAAAGGCAAGGCAAGTGTAACGGAAGGAACGGCACAGCAAGGGGAAACAAGGCTAAGGCACGACAACACACGGCTAGGCAGTGCACGGCTAGGCAAGGAAAGAGTAACGGAAGGAAAGAAAGGCAAGGGAAAGCAAGGGAAGGCAAGGCTAACGGAAGGAACGGCACGGTACGGGGAAACAAGGCTAAGGCACGACAACGCAGGACTAGGCAATGCACGGCAAGGCAAAGAAAGGGTAACGCAAGGCAAGGCACGGTCAGGCGACGCAAGGCTAAGGCACGACAACGCAAGGCTAGGCAATGCACGGAAGGTAAGTAAAGAGTAACGGAAGGCAAGGAAGGCAAGGGAAAGCAAGGGTAGGCAAGGGCAACGGACGGAACGGCACGTTAAGGGGAAACAAGCCTAAGGCACGACAACGCAGGACTAGGCAATGCACGGCAAGGCAAGGAAAGGGTAACGCAAGGCAAGGCACGGTCAGGCGAGGCAACGCTAATGCACGAAAAAGCACGGCTAGGCAATGCACGGCAAGGCAAGGAAAGGGTAACGCAAGGCAAGGCACGGTCAGGCGAGGCAAGGCTAATGCACGACAACGCAAGGCTAGGCAATGCACGGCAAGGCAAGTAAAGAGTAACGCAAGGCAATGCACGGTCAGGCGAGGCAAGGCTAAGGCACGACAACGCAAGGCTAGGCAGTGCTCGGCAAGGAAAGGAAAGAGTAACGGAAGGAAAGAAAGGCAAGGGAAAGCAAGGGAAGGCAAGGGTAACGGAAGGAACGGCACGGTAAGGGGAAACAAGGCTAAGGCACGACAACGCAGGACTAGGCAATGCACGGCAAGGCAAAGAAAGCGTAACGCAAGGCAAGGCACGGTCAGGCGAGGCAAGGCTAATGCACGACAACGCAAGGCTAGGCAATGCACGGCTAGGCAAGGAAAGAGTAACGGAAGGAGAGTAAGGCAAGGCAAAGCAAGGCAAGGCAAGTGTAACAAAAGGCAAGGCACGGCAAGGGGAAACAAGGGTAAGGCACGGCAACGCACGGCTAGGCAATGCACGGCCAAGCAAGGAAAGGGTAACGCAAGGCAAGGCACGGTGAGGAAAGGCAAGGCTAATGCACGACAATGCAGGGCTAGGCAATGCACGGCAAGGCAAGGAAAGCATAACGCAAGGCAAGGCACGGTCAGGCGAGGCAAGGCTAATGCACGACAACGCAAGGCTAGGCAGTGCTCGGCAAGGCAAGGAAAGAGTAAGGGAAGGAAAGAAAGGCAAGGCAAAGCAAGGGAAGGCAAGGGTAACGGAAGGAACGGCACGGTAAGGGGAAACAAGGCTAAGGCACGACAACGCAGGACTAGGCAATGCACGGCAAGGCAAAGAAAGGGTAACGCAAGGCAAGGCACGGTCAGGCGAGGCAAGGCTAATGCACGACAACGCAAGGCTAGGCAATGCACGGCTAGGCAAGGAAAGAGTAACGGAAGGAGAGGAAGGCAAGGCAAAGCAAGGCAAGGCAAGTGTAACAAAAGGCAAGGCACGGCAAGGGGAAACAAGGGTAAGGCACGGCAACGCACGGCTAGGCAATGCACGGCCAAGCAAGGAAAGGGTAACGCAAGGCAAGGCACGGTCAGGCGAGGCAAGGCTAAGGCACGACAACGCACGGCTAGGCAATGCACGGCAAGGGAAGGGTAACGGAAGGAAAGGAAGGCAAGGCAAAGTAAGGCAAGGCAAGTGTAACGGAAGAAACGGCACAGCAAGGGGAAACAAGGCTAAGGCAAGACAACGCACGGCTAGGCAATGCACGGCAAGGGAAGGAAAGGGTAACGCAAGGCAAGGCACGGTCAGGCGAGGCAAGGCTAATGCACGACAACGCAAGGCTAGGCAATGCACGGCTAGGCAAGGAAAGAGTAACGGAAGGAACGGAAGGCAAAGCAAAGCAAGGCAAGGCAAGTGTAACAAAAGGCACGGCACGGCAAGGGGAAACAAGGGTAAGGCACGACAACGCAAGGCTAGGCAGTGCACGGCAAGGCAAGGAAAGGGTAACGCAAGGCAAGGTACGGTGAGGCAAGGGAAGGCTAATGCACGACAACGCAAGGCTAGGCAGTGCACGGCTAGGCAAGGAAAGAGTAACGGAAGGAGAGGAAGGCAAGGCAAAGCAAGGCAAGGCAAGTGTAACAAAAGGCAAGGCACGGCAAAGGGAAACAAGGGTAAGGCACGGCAACGCACGGCTAGGCAATGCACGGCCAAGCAAGGAAAGGGTAACGCAAGGCAAGGCACGGTCAGGCGAGCAAAGGCTAAGGCACGACAACGCAAGGCTAGGCAGTGCACGGCTAGGCAAGGAAAGAGTAACGGAAGGAAAGGAAGGCAAGGCAAAGAAAGGCAAGGCAAGTGTAACGGAAGGAACGGCACAGCAAGGGGAAACAAGGCTAAGGCACGACAACGCACGGCTAGGCAGTGCACGGCTAGGCAAGGAAAGAGTAACGGAAGGAAAGAAAGGCAAGGGAAAGCAAGGGAAGGCAAGGCTAACGGAAGGAACGGCACGGTACGGGGAAACAAGGCTAAGGCACGACAACGCAGGACTAGGCAATGCACGGCAAGGCAAAGAAAGGGTAACGCAAGGCAAGGCACGGTCAGGCGACGCAAGGCTAAGGCACGACAACGCAAGGCTAGGCAATGCACGGAAGGTAAGTAAAGAGTAACGGAAGGCAAGGAAGGCAAGGGAAAGCAAGGGTAGGCAAGGGCAACGGACGGAACGGCACGTTAAGGGGAAACAAGCCTAAGGCACGACAACGCAGGACTAGGCAATGCACGGCAAGGCAAGGAAAGGGTAACGCAAGGCAAGGCACGGTCAGGCGAGGCAACGCTAATGCACGAAAAAGCACGGCTAGGCAATGCACGGCAAGGCAAGGAAAGGGTAACGCAAGGCAAGGCACGGTCAGGCGAGGCAAGGCTAATGCACGACAAAGCAAGGCTAGGCAATGCACGGCAAGGCAAGGAAAGAGTAACGCAAGGCAATGCACGGTCAGGCGAGGCAAGGCTAAGGCACGACAATGCAAGGCTAGGCAATGCACGGCTAGGCAAGGAAAGAGTAACGGAAGGAGAGGAAGGCAAGGCAAAGCAAGGCAAGGCAAGTGTAACAAAAGGCAAGGCACGGCAAGGGGAAACAAGGGTAAGGCACGGCAACGCACGGCTAGGCAATGCACGGCCAAGCAAGGAAAGGGTAACGCAAGGCAAGGCACGGTGAGGAAAGGCAAGGCTAATGCACGACAATGCAGGGCTAGGCAATGCACGGCAAGGCAAGGAAAGCATAATGCAAGGCAAGGCACGGTCAGGCGAGGCAAGGCTAATGCACGACAACGCAAGGCTAGGCAGTGCACGGCAAGGCAAGGAAAGAGTAACGGAAGGAAAGGAAGGCAAGGCAAAGCCAGGGAAGGCAAGGGTAACGGAAGGAACGGCACGGCAAGGGGTAACAAGGCTAAGGCACGACAACGCAGGACTAGGCAATGCACGGCAAGGCAAGGAAAGGGTAACGCAAGGGAAGGCACGGTCAGGCGAGGCAAGGCTAAGGCAGGACAACGCAAGGCTAGGCAATGCACGGAAGGCAAGCAAAGAGTAACGGAAGGCAAGGAAGGCAAGGGAAGGCAAAGGTAAAGGAAGGAACGGCACGGTAAGCGGAAACAAGGCTAAGGCACGACAACGCACGGCTAGGCAGTGCACGGCTAGGCAAGGAAAGGGAAGGAAAGGAAGGGAAGGCAAAGTAAGGCAAGGCACGTGTAACGGAAGAAACGGCACAGCAAGGGGAAACAAGGCTAAGGCAAGACAACGCACGGCTACGCAATGCACGGCAAGGGAAGGAAAGGGTAACGCAAGGCAAGGCACGGTCAGGCGAGGCAAGGCTAATGCACGACAACGCAAGGCTAGGCAATGCACGGCTAGGCAAGGAAAGAGTAACGGAAGGAAAGGAAGGCATAGCAAAGCAAGGCAAGGCAAGTGTAACAAAAGGCACGGCACGGCAAGGGGAAACAAGCGTAAGGCACGACAACGCAAGGCTAGGCAGTGCACGGCAAGGCAAGGAAAGGGTAACGCAAGGCAAGGTACGGTGAGGAAAGGCAAGGCTAATGCACGACAATGCAGGGCTAGGCAATGCACGGCCAAGCAAGGAAAGGGTAACGCAAGGCAAGGCACGGTGAGGAAAGGCAAGGCTAATGCACGACAACGCAAGGCTAGGCAATGCACGGCTAGGCAAGGAAAGAGTAACGGAAGGAGAGGAAGGCAAGGCAAAGCAAGGCAAGGCAAGTGTAACAAAAGGCAAGGCACGGCAAAGGGAAACAAGGGTAAGGCACGGCAACGCACGGCTAGGCAATGCACGGCCAAGCAAGGAAAGGGTAACGCAAGGCAAGGCACGGTCAGGCGAGCAAAGGCTAAGGCACGACAACGCAAGGCTAGGCAGTGCACGGCTAGGCAAGGAAAGAGTAACGGAAGGAAAGGAAGGCAAGGCAAAGAAAGGCAAGGCAAGTGTAACGGAAGGAACGGCACAGCAAGGGGAAACAAGGCTAAGGCACGACAACGCACGGCTAGGCAGTGCACGGCTAGGCAAGGAAAGAGTAACGGAAGGAAAGAAAGGCAAGGGAAAGCAAGGGAAGGCAAGGCTAACGGAAGGAACGGCACGGTACGGGGAAACAACGCTAATGCACGACAACGCAGGACTAGGCAATGCACGGCAAGGCAAAGAAAGGGTAACGCAAGGCAAGGCACGGTCAGGCGACGCAAGGCTAAGGCACGACAACGCAAGGCTAGGCAATGCACGGAAGGTAAGTAAAGAGTAACGGAAGGCAAGGAAGGCAAGGGAAAGCAAGGGTAGGCAAGGGCAACGGACGGAACGGCACGTTAAGGGGAAACAAGCCTAAGGCACGACAACGCAGGACTAGGCAATGCACGGCAAGGCAAGGAAAGGGTAACGCAAGGCAAGGCACGGTCAGGCGAGGCAACGCTAATGCACGAAAAAGCACGGCTAGGCAATGCACGGCAAGGCAAGGAAAGGGTAACGCAAGGCAAGGCACGGTCAGGCGAGGCAAGGCTAATGCACGACAACGCAAGGCTAGGCAATGCACGGCAAGGCAAGGAAAGAGTAACGCAAGGCAATGCACGGTCAGGCGAGGCAAGGCTAAGGCACGACAACGCAAGGCTAGGCAATGCACGGCTAGGCAAGGAAAGAGTAACGGAAGGAGAGGAAGGCAAGGCAAAGCAAGGCAAGGCAAGTGTAACAAAAGGCAAGGCACGGCAAGGGGAAACAAGGGTAAGGCACGGCAACGCACGGCTAGGCAATGCACGGCCAAGCAAGGAAAGGGTAACGCAAGGCAAGGCACGGTGAGGAAAGGCAAGGCTAATGCACGACAATGCAGGGCTAGGCAATGCACGGCAAGGCAAGGAAAGCATAACGCAAGGCAAGGCACGGTCAGGCGAGGCAAGGCTAATGCACGACAACGCAAGGCTAGGCAGTGCTCGGCAAGGCAAGGAAAGAGTAACGGAAGGAAAGAAAGGCAAGGGAAAGCAAGGGAAGGCAAGGGTAACGGAAGGAACGGCACGGTAAGGGGAAACAAGGCTAAGGCACGACAACGCAGGACTAGGCAATGCACGGCAAGGCAAGGAAAGGGTAACGCAAGGCAAGGCACGGTCAGGCGAGGCAAGGCTAAGGCAGGACAACGCAAGGCTAGGCAATGCACGGAAGGCAAGCAAAGAGTAACGGAAGGCAAGGAAGGCAAGGGAAGGCAAAGGTAAAGGAAGGAACGGCACGGTAAGCGGAAACAAGGCTAAGGCACGACAACGCACGCCTAGGCAGTGCACGGCTAGGCAAGGAAAGGGAAGGAAAGGAAGGCAAGGCAAAGTAAGGCAAGGCACGTGTAACGGAAGAAACGGCACAGCAAGGGGAAACAAGGCTAAGGCAAGACAACGCACGGCTACGCAATGCACGGCAAGGGAAGGAAAGGGTAACGCAAGGCAAGGCACGGTCAGGCGAGGCAAGGCTAATGCACGACAACGCAAGGCTAGGCAATGCACGGCTAGGCAAGGAAAGAGTAACGGAAGGAAAGGAAGGCAAAGCAATGCAAGGCAAGGCAAGTGTAACAAAAGGCACGGCACGGCAA
The DNA here is from genome assembly GCF_037893015.1 of Macrotis lagotis. Taxonomy (NCBI): domain Eukaryota; kingdom Metazoa; phylum Chordata; class Mammalia; order Peramelemorphia; family Peramelidae; genus Macrotis; species Macrotis lagotis. The sequence goes on along the minus strand of NW_027422287.1, from coordinate 150,242 downwards.
GGGGAAACAAGGGTAAGGCACGACAACGCAACGCTAGGCAGTGCACGGCAAGGCAAGGAAAGGGTAACGCAAGGCAAGGTACGGTGAGGCAAGGGAAGGCTAATGCACGACAACGCAAGGCTAGGCAGTGCACAGCTAGGCAAGGAAAGAGTAACGGAAGGAAAGGAAGGCAAGGCAAAGAAAGGCAAGGCAAGTGTAACGGAAGGAACGGCACAGCAAGGGGAAACAAGGCTAAGGCACGACAACACACGGCTAGGCAGTGCACGGCTAGGCAAGGAAAGAGTAACGGAAGGAAAGAAAGGCAAGGGAAAGCAAGGGAAGGCAAGGCTAACGGAAGGAACGGCACGGTACGGGGAAACAAGGCTAAGGCACGACAACGCAGGACTAGGCAATGCACGGCAAGGCAAAGAAAGGGTAACGCAAGGCAAGGCACGGTCAGGCGACGCAAGGCTAAGGCACGACAACGCAAGGCTAGGCAATGCACGGAAGGTAAGTAAAGAGTAACGGAAGGCAAGGAAGGCAAGGGAAAGCAAGGGTAGGCAAGGGCAACGGACGGAACGGCACGTTAAGGGGAAACAAGCCTAAGGCACGACAACGCAGGACTAGGCAATGCACGGCAAGGCAAGGAAAGGGTAACGCAAGGCAAGGCACGGTCAGGCGAGGCAACGCTAATGCACGAAAAAGCACGGCTAGGCAATGCACGGCAAGGCAAGGAAAGGGTAACGCAAGGCAAGGCACGGTCAGGCGAGGCAAGGCTAATGCACGACAACGCAAGGCTAGGCAATGCACGGCAAGGCAAGTAAAGAGTAACGCAAGGCAATGCACGGTCAGGCGAGGCAAGGCTAAGGCACGACAACGCAAGGCTAGGCAGTGCTCGGCAAGGAAAGGAAAGAGTAACGGAAGGAAAGAAAGGCAAGGGAAAGCAAGGGAAGGCAAGGGTAACGGAAGGAACGGCACGGTAAGGGGAAACAAGGCTAAGGCACGACAACGCAGGACTAGGCAATGCACGGCAAGGCAAAGAAAGCGTAACGCAAGGCAAGGCACGGTCAGGCGAGGCAAGGCTAATGCACGACAACGCAAGGCTAGGCAATGCACGGCTAGGCAAGGAAAGAGTAACGGAAGGAGAGGAAGGCAAGGCAAAGCAAGGCAAGGCAAGTGTAACAAAAGGCAAGGCACGGCAAGGGGAAACAAGGGTAAGGCACGGCAACGCACGGCTAGGCAATGCACGGCCAAGCAAGGAAAGGGTAACGCAAGGCAAGGCACGGTGAGGAAAGGCAAGGCTAATGCACGACAATGCAGGGCTAGGCAATGCACGGCAAGGTAAGGATAGCATAACGCAAGGCAAGGCACGGTCAGGCGAGGCAAGGCTAATGCACGACAACGCAAGGCTAGGCAGTGCTCGGCAAGGCAAGGAAAGAGTAACGGAAGGAAAGAAAGGCAAGGGAAAGCAAGGGAAGGCAAGGGTAACGGAAGGAACGGCACGGTAAGGGGAAACAAGGCTAAGGCACGACAACGCAGGATTAGGCTATGCACGGCAAGGCAAGGAAAGGGTAACGCAAGGCAAGGCACGGTCAGGCGAGGCAAGGCTAAGGCAGGACAACGCAAGGCTAGGCAATGCACGGAAGGCAAGCAAAGAGTAACGGAAGGCAAGGAAGGCAAGGGAAGGCAAAGGTAAAGGAAGGAACGGCACGGTAAGCGGAAACAAGGCTAAGGCACGACAACTCGGGACTAGGCAATGCAAGGAAAGGCAAGGAAAGGGTAACGCAAGGCAAGGCACGGTCAGGCGAGGCAAGGCTAATGCACGACAACGCAAGGCTAGGCAATGCACGGCTAGGCAAGGAAAGAGTAACGGAAGGAAAGGAAGGCAAGGCAAAGAAAGGCAAGGCAAGTGTAACGGAAGGAACTGCACAGCAAGGGGAAACAAGGCTAAGGCACGACAACGCACGGCTAGGCAGTGCACGGCTAGGCAAGGAAAGAGTAACGGAAGGAAAGAAAGTCAAGGGAAAGCAAGGGAAGGCAAGGCTAACGGAAGGAACGGCACGGTACGGGGAAACAAGGCTAAGGCACGACAACGCAGGACTAGGCAATGCACGGCAAGGCAAAGAAAGGGTAACGCAAGGCAAGGCACGGTCAGGCGACGCAAGGCTAAGGCACGACAACGCAAGGCTAGGCAATGCACGGAAGGTAAGTAAAGAGTATCGGAAGGCAAGGAAGGCAAGGGAAAGCAAGGGTAGGCAAGGGCAACGGACGGAACGGCACGTTAAGGGGAAACAAGCCTAAGGCACGACAACGCAGGACTAGGCAATGCACGGCAAGGCAAGGAAAGGGTAACGCAAGGCAAGGCACGGTCAGGCGAGGCAACGCTAATGCACGAAAAAGCACGGCTAGGCAATGCACGGCAAGGCAAGGAAAGGGTAACGCAAGGCAAGGCACGGTCAGGCGAGGCAAGGCTAATGCACGACAACGCAAGGCTAGGCAATGCACGGCAAGGCAAGGAAAGGGTAACGCAAGGCAATGCACGGTCAGGCGAGGCAAGGCTAATGCACGACAACGCAAGGCTAGGCAGTGCTCGGCAAGGCAAGGAAAGAGTAACGGAAGGAAAGAAAGGCAAGGGAAAGCAAGGGAAGGCAAGGGTAACGGAAGGAACGGCACGGTAAGGGGAAACAAGGCTAAGGCAGGACAACGCAGGACTAGGCAATGCACGGCAAGGGAAAGAAAGGGTAACGCAAGGCAAGGCAAGGTCAGGCGAGGCAAGGCTAATGCACGACAACGCAAGGCTAGGCAATGCACGGCTAGGCAAGGAAAGAGTAACGGAAGGAGAGGAAGGCAAGGCAAAGCAAGGCAAGGCAAGTGTAACAAAAGGCAAGGCACGGCAAGGGGAAACAAGGGTAAGGCACGGCAACGCACGGCTAGGCAATGCACGGCCAAGCAAGGAAAGGGTAACGCAAGGCAAGGCACGGTGAGGAAAGGCAAGGCTAATGCACGACAATGCAGGGCTAGGCAATGCACGGCAAGGCAAGGAAAGCATAACGCAAGGCAAGGCACGGTCAGGCGAGCAAAGGCTAAGGCACGACAACGCAAGGCTAGGCAGTGCACGGCTAGGCAAGGAAAGAGTAACGGAAGGAAAGGAAGGCAAGGCAAAGAAAGGCAAGGCAAGTGTAACGGAAGGAACGGCACAGCAAGGGGAAACAAGGCTAAGGCACGACAACGCACGGCTAGGCAGTGCACGGCTAGGCAAGGAAAGAGTAACGGAAGGAAAGAAAGGCAAGGGAAAGCAAGGGAAGGCAAGGCTAACGGAAGGAACGGCACGGTACGGGGAAACAAGGCTAAGGCACGACAACGCAGGACTAGGCAATGCACGGCAAGGCAAAGAAAGGGTAACGCAAGGCAAGGCACGGTCAGGCGACGCAAGGCTAAGGCACGACAACGCAAGGCTAGGCAATGCACGGAAGGTAAGTAAAGAGTAACGGAAGGCAAGGAAGGCAAGGGAAAGCAAGGGTAGGCAAGGGCAACGGACGGAACGGCACGTTAAGGGGAAACAAGCCTAAGGCACGACAACGCAGGACTAGGCAATGCAGGGCAAGGCAAGGAAAGGGTAACGCAAGGCAAGGCACGGTCAGGCGAGGCAAGGCTAATGCACGACAACGCAATCCTAGGCAATGCACGGCAAGGCAAGGAAAGAGTAACGCAAGGCAATGCACGGTCAGGCGAGGCAAGGCTAAGGCACGACAACGCAAGGCTAGGCAATGCACGGCTAGGCAAGGAAAGAGTAACGGAAGGAGAGGAAGGCAAGGCAAAGCAAGGCAAGGCAAGTGTAACAAAAGGCAAGGCACGGCAAGGGGAAACAAGGGTAAGGCACGGCAACGCACGGCTAGGCAATGCACGGCCAAGCAAGGAAAGGGTAACGCAAGGCAAGGCACGGTGAGGAAAGGCAAGGCTAATGCACGACAATGCAGGGCTAGGCAATGCACGGCAAGGCAAGGAAAGCATAACGCAAGGCAAGGCACGGTCAGGCGAGGCAAGGCTAATGCACGACAATGCAAGGCAGGCAGTGCTCGGCAAGGCAAGGAAAGAGTAACGGAAGGAAAGAAAGGCAAGGGAAAGCAAGGGAAGGCAAGGGTAACGGAAGGAACGGCACGGTAAGGGGAAACAAGGCTAAGGCACGACAACGCAGGACTAGGCAATGCACGGCAAGGCAAGGAAAGGGTAACGCAAGGCAAGGCACGGTCAGGCGAGGCAAGGCTAAGGCAGGACAACGCAAGGCTAGGCAATGCACGGAAGGCAAGCAAAGAGTAACGGAAGGCAAGGAAGGCAAGGGAAGGCAAAGGTAAAGGAAGGAACGGCACGGTAAGCGGAAACAAGGCTAAGGCACGACAACGCACGGCTAGGCAGTGCACGGCTAGGCAAGGAAAGGGAAGGAAAGGAAGGCAAGGCAAAGTAAGGCAAGGCACGTGTAACGGAAGAAACGGCACAGCAAGGGGAAACAAGGCTAAGGCAAGACAACGCACGGCTACGCAATGCACGGCAAGGGAAGGAAAGGGTAACGCAAGGCAAGGCACGGTCAGGCGAGGCAAGGCTAATGCACGACAACGCAAGGCTAGGCAATGCACGGCTAGGCAAGGAAAGAGTAACGGAAGGAAAGGAAGGCAAAGCAATGCAAGGCAAGGCAAGTGTAACAAAAGGCACGGCACGGCAAGGGGAAACAAGGGTAAGGCACGACAACGCAAGGCTAGGCAGTGCACGGCAAGGCAAGGAAAGGGTAACGCAAGGCAAGGTACGGTGAGGCAAGGGAAGGCTAATGCACGACAACGCAAGGCTAGGCAGTGCACAGCTAGGCAAGGAAAGAGTAACGGAAGGAAAGGAAGGCAAGGCAAAGAAAGGCAAGGCAAGTGTAACGGAAGGAACGGCACAGCAATGGGAAACAAGGCTAAGGCACGACAACGCACGGCTAGGCAGTGCACGGCTAGGCAAGGAAAGAGTAACGGAAGGAAAGAAAGGCAAGGGAAAGCAAGGGAAGGCAAGGCTAACGGAAGGAACGGCACGGTACGGGGAAACAAGGCTAAGGCACGACAACGCAGGACTAGGCAATGCACGGCAAGGCAAAGAAAGGGTAACGCAAGGCAAGGCACGGTCAGGCGACGCAAGGCTAAGGCACGACAACGCAAGGCTAGGCAATGCACGGAAGGTAAGTAAAGAGTAACGGAAGGCAAGGAAGGCAAGGGAAAGCAAGGGTAGGCAAGGGCAACGGACGGAACGGCACGTTAAGGGGAAACAAGCCTAAGGCACGACAACGCAGGACTAGGCAATGCACGGCAAGGCAAGGAAAGGGTAACGCAAGGCAAGGCACGGTCAGGCGAGGCAACGCTAATGCACGAAAAAGCACGGCTAGGCAATGCACGGCAAGGCAAGGAAAGGGTAACGCAAGGCAAGGCACGGTCAGGCGAGGCAAGGCTAATGCACGACAACGCAAGGCTAGGCAATGCACGGCAAGGCAAGTAAAGAGTAACGCAAGGCAATGCACGGTCAGGCGAGGCAAGGCTAAGGCACGACAACGCAAGGCTAGGCAGTGCTCGGCAAGGAAAGGAAAGAGTAACCGAAGGAAAGAAAGGCAAGGGAAAGCAAGGGAAGGCAAGGGTAACGGAAGGAACGGCACGGTAAGGGGAAACAAGGCTAAGGCACGACAACGCAGGACTAGGCAATGCACGGCAAGGCAAAGAAAGCGTAACGCAAGGCAAGGCACGGTCAGGCGAGGCAAGGCTAATGCACGACAACGCAAGGCTAGGCAATGCACGGCTAGGCAAGGAAAGAGTAACGGAAGGAGAGGAAGGCAAGGCAAAGCAAGGCAAGGCAAGTGTAACAAAAGGCAAGGCACGGCAAGGGGAAACAAGGGTAAGGCACGGCAACGCACGGCTAGGCAATGCACGGCCAAGCAAGGAAAGGGTAACGCAAGGCAAGGCACGGTGAGGAAAGGCAAGGCTAATGCACGACAATGCAGGGCTAGGCAATGCACGGCAAGGTAAGGAAAGCATAACGCAAGGCAAGGCACGGTCAGGCGAGGCAAGGCTAATGCACGACAACGCAAGGCTAGGCAGTGCTCGGCAAGGCAAGGAAAGAGTAACGGAAGGAAAGAAAGGCAAGGGAAAGCAAGGGAAGGCAAGGGTAACGGAAGGAACGGCACGGTAAGGGGAAACAAGGCTAAGGCACGACAACGCAGGATTAGGCTATGCACGGCAAGGCAAGGAAAGGGTAACGCAAGGCAAGGCACGGTCAGGCGAGGCAAGGCTAAGGCAGGACAACGCAAGGCTAGGCAATGCACGGAAGGCAAGCAAAGAGTAACGGAAGGCAAGGAAGGCAAGGGAAGGCAAAGGTAAAGGAAGGAACGGCACGGTAAGCGGAAACAAGGCTAAGGCACGACAACTCGGGACTAGGCAATGCAAGGAAAGGCAAGGAAAGGGTAACGCAAGGCAAGGCACGGTCAGGCGAGGCAAGGCTAATGCACGACAACGCAAGGCTAGGCAATGCACGGCTAGGCAAGGAAAGAGTAACGGAAGGAAAGGAAGGCAAGGCAAAGAAAGGCAAGGCAAGTGTAACGGAAGGAACGGCACCGCAAGGGGAAACAAGGCTAAGGCACGAAAACGCCCGGCTAGGCAGTGCACGGCTAGGCAAGGAAAGAGTAACGGAAGGAAAGAAAGGCAAGGGAAAGCAAGGGAAGGCAAGGCTAACGGAAGGAACGGCACGGTACGGGGAAACAAGGCTAAGGCACGACAACGCAGGACTAGGCAATGCACGGCAAGGCAAAGAAAGGGTAACGCAAGGCAAGGCACGGTCAGGCGACGCAAGGCTAAGGCACGACAACAAAAGGCTAGGCAATGCACGGAAGGTAAGTAAAGAGTAACGGAAGGCAAGGAAGGCAAGGGAAAGCAAGGGTAGGCAAGGGCAACGGACGGAACGGCACGTTAAGGGGAAACAAGCCTAAGGCACGACAACGCAGGACTAGGCAATGCACGGCAAGGCAAGGAAAGGGTAACGCAAGGCAAGGCACGGTCAGGCGAGGCAACGCTAATGCACGAAAAAGCACGGCTAGGCAATGCACGGCAAGGCAAGGAAAGAGTAACGCAAGGCAATGCACGGTCAGGCGAGGCAAGGCTAAGGCACGACAACGCAAGGCTAGGCAATGCACGGCTAGGCAAGGAAAGAGTAACGGAAGGAGAGGAAGGCAAGGCAAAGCAAGGCAAGGCAAGTGTAACAAAAGGCAAGGCACGGCAAGGGGAAACAAGGGTAAGGCACGGCAACGCACGGCTAGGCAATGCACGGCCAAGCAAGGAAAGGGTAACGCAAGGCAAGGCACGGTGAGGAAAGGCAAGGCTAATGCACGACAATGCAGGGCTAGGCAATGCACGGCAAGGCAAGGAAAGCATAACGCAAGGCAAGGCACGGTCAGGCGAGGCAAGGCTAATGCACGACAACGCAAGGCTAGGCAGTGCTCGGCAAGGCAAGGAAAGAGTAACGGAAGGAAAGAAAGGCAAGGGAAAGCAAGGGAAGGCAAGGGTAACGGAAGGAACGGCACGGTAAGGGGAAACAAGGCTAGGCTAATGCACGACAACGCAAGGCTAGGCAATGCACGGAAGGCAAGCAAAGAGTAACGGAAGGCAAGGAAGGCAAGGGAAGTCAAAGGTAAAGGAAGGAACAGCACGGTAAGCGGAAACAAGGCTAAGGCACGACAACGCACGGCTAGGCAGTGCACGGCTAGGCAAGGAAAGGGAAGGAAATGAAGGCAAGGCAAAGTAAGGCAAGGCACGTGTAACGGAAGAAACTGCACAGCAAGGGGAAACAAGGCTAAGGCACGACAACGCACGGCTAGGCAGTGCACGGCTAGGCAAGGAAAGAGTAACGGAAGGAAAGAAAGGCAAGGGAAAGCAAGGGAAGGCAAGGCTAACGGAAGGAACGGCACGGTACGGGGAAACAAGGCTAAGGCACGACAACGCAGGACTAGGCAATGCACGGCAAGGCAAAGAAAGGGTAACGCAAGGCAAGGCACGGTCAGGCGACGCAAGGCTAAGGCACGACAACGCAAGGCTAGGCAATGCACGGAAGGTAAGTAAAGAGTAACGGAAGGCAAGGAAGGCAAGGGAAAGCAAGGGTAGGCAAGGGCAACGGACGGAACGGCACGTTAAGGGGAAACAAGCCTAAGGCACGACAACGCAGGACTAGGCAATGCACGGCAAGGCAAGGAAAGGGTAACGCAAGGCAAGGCACGGTCAGGCGAGGCAACGCTAATGCACGAAAAAGCACGGCTAGGCAATGCACGGCAAGGCACGGAAAGAGTAACGGAAGGAGAGGAAGGCAAGGCAAAGCAAGGCAAGGCAAGTATAACAAAAGGCAAGGCACGGCAAGGGGAAACAAGGGTAAGGCACGGCAACGCACGGCTAGGCAATGCACGGCCAAGCAAGGAAAGGGTAACGCAAGGCATAGCACGGTGAGGAAAGGCAAGGCTAATGCACGACAATGCAGGGCTAGGCAATGCACGGCAAGGCAAGGAAAGCATAACGCAAGGCAAGGCACGGTCAGGCGAGGCAAGGCTAATGCACGACAACGCAAGGCTAGGCAGTGCTCGGCAAGGCAAGGAAAGAGTAAGGGAAGGAAAGAAAGGCAAGGGAAAGCAAGGGAATGCAAGGGTAACGGAAGGAACGGCACGGTAAGGGGAAACAAGGCTAAGGCACGACAACGCAGGACTAGGCAATGCACGGCAAGGCAAAGAAAGGGTAACGCAAGGCAAGGCACGGTCAGGCGAGGCAAGGCTAATGCACGACAACGCAAGGCTAGGCAATGCACGGCTAGGCAAGGAAAGAGTAACGGAAGGAGAGGAAGGCAAGGCAAAGCAAGGCAAGGCAAGTGTAACAAAAGGCAAGGCACGGCAAGGGCAAACAAGGGTAAGGCACGGCAACGCACGGCTAGGCAATGCACGGCCAAGCAAGGAAAGGGTAACGCAAGGCAAGGCACGGTCAGGCGAGCCAAGGCTAAGGCACGACAACGCAAGGCTAGGCAGTGCACGGCTAGGCAAGGAAAGAGTAACGGAAGGAAAGGAAGGCAAGGCAAAGTAAGGCAAGGCAAGTGTAACGGAAGAAACGGCACAGCAAGGGGAAACAAGGCTAAGGCAAGACAACGCACGGCTAGGCAATGCACGGCAAGGGAAGGAAAGGGTAACGCAAGGCAAGGCACGGTCAGGCGAGGCAAGGCTAATGCACGACAACGCAAGGCTAGGCAATGCACGGCTAGGCAAGGAAAGAGTAACGGAAGGAAAGGAAGGCAAAGCAAAGCAAGGCAAGGCAAGTGTAACAAAAGGCACGGCACGGCAAGGGGAAACAAGGGTAAGGCACGACAACGCAAGGCTAGGCAGTGCACGGCAAGGCAAGGAAAGGGTAACGCAAGGCAAGGTACGGTGAGGCAAGGGAAGGCTAATGCACGACAACGCAAGGCTAGGCAGTGCACGGCTAGGCAAGGAAAGAGTAACGGAAGGAAAGGAAGGCAAGGCAAAGAAAGGCAAGGCAAGTGTAACGGAAGGAACGGCACAGCAAGGGGAAACAAGGCTAAGGCACGACAACGCACGGCTAGGCAGTGCACGGCTAGGCAAGGAAAGAGTAACGGAAGGAAAGAAAGGCAAGGGAAAGCAAGGGAAGGCAAGGCTAACGGAAGGAACGGCACGGTACGGGGAAACAAGGCTAAGGCACGACAACGCAGGACTAGGCAATGCACGGCAAGGCAAAGAAAGGGTAACGCAAGGCAAGGCACGGTCAGGCGACGCCAGGCTAAGGCACGACAACGCAAGGCTAGGCAATGCACGGAAGGTAAGTAAAGAGTAACGGAAGGCAAGGAAGGCAAGGGAAAGCAAGGGTAGGCAAGGGCAACGGACGGAACGGCACGTTAAGGGGAAACAAGCCTAAGGCACGACAACGCAGGACTAGGCAATGCACGGCAAGGCAAGGAAAGGGTAACGCAAGGCAAGGCACGGTCAGGCGAGGCAACGCTAATGCACGAAAAAGCACGGCTAGGCAATGCACGGCAAGGCAAGGAAAGGGTAACGCAAGGCAAGGCACGGTCAGGCGAGGCAAGGCTAATGCACGACAACGCAAGGCTAGGCAATGCACGGCAAGGCAAGGAAAGAGTAACGCAACGCAATGCACGGTCAGGCGAGGCAAGGCTAAGGCACGACAACGCAAGGCTAGGCAATGCACGGCTAGGCAAGGAAAGAGTAACGGAAGGAAAGAAAGGCAAGGGAAAGCAAGGGAAGGCAAGGGTAACGGAAGGAACGGCACGGTAAGGGGAAACAAGGCTAAGGCAGGACAACGCAGGACTAGGCAATGCACGGCAAGGGAAAGAAAGGGTAACGCAAGGCAAGGCAAGGTCAGGCGAGGCAAGGCTAATGCACGACAACGCAAGGCTAGGCAATGCACGGCTAGGCAAGGAAAGAGTAACGGAAGGAGAGGAAGGCAAGGCAAAGCAAGGCAAGGCAAGTGTAACAAAAGGCAAGGCACGGCAAGGGGAAACAAGGGTAAGGCACGGCAACGCACGGCTAGGCAATGCACGGCCAAGCAAGGAAAGGGTAACGCAAGGCAAGGCACGGTGAGGAAAGGCAAGGCTAATGCACGACAATGCAGGGCTAGGCAATGCACGGCAAGGCAAGGAAAGCATAACGCAAGGCAAGGCACGGTCAGGCGAGGCAAGGCTAATGCACGACAACGCAAGGCTAGGCAGTGCTCGGCAAGGCAAGGAAAGAGTAAGGGAAGGAAAGAAAGGCAAGGGAAAGCAAGGGAAGGCAAGGGTAACGGAAGGAACGGCACGGTAAGGGGAAACAAGGCTAAGGCACGACAACGCAGGACTAGGCAATGCACGGCAAGGCAAAGAAAGGGTAACGCAAGGCAAGGCACGGTCAGGCGAGGCAAGGCTAATGCACGACAACGCAAGGCTAGGCAATGCACGGCTAGGCAAGGAAAGAGTAACGGAAGGAGAGGAAGGCAAGGCAAAGCAAGGCAAGGCAAGTGTAACAAAAGGCAAGGCACGGCAAGGGGAAACAAGGGTAAGGCACGGCAACGCACGGCTAGGCAATGCACGGCCAAGCAAGGAAAGGGTAACGCAAGGCAAGGCACGGTCAGGCGAGCCAAGGCTAAGGCACGACAACGCAAGGCTAGGCCGTGCACGGCTAGGCAAGGAAAGAGTAACGGAAGGAAAGGAAGGCAAGGCAAAGTAAGGCAAGGCAAGTGTAACGGAAGAAACGGCACAGCAAGGGGAAACAAGGCTAAGGCAAGACAACGCACGGCTAGGCAATGCACGGCAAGGGAAGGAAAGGGTAACGCAAGGCAAGGCACGGTCAGGCGAGGCAAGGCTAATGCACGACAACGCAAGGCTAGGCAATGCACGGCTAGGCAAGGAAAGAGTAACGGAAGGAAAGGAAGGCAAAGCAAAGCAAGGCAAGGCAAGTGTAACAAAAGGCACGGCACGGCAAGGGGAAACAAGGGTAAGGCACGACAACGCAAGGCTAGGCAGTGCACGGCAAGGCAAGGAAAGGGTAACGCAAGGCAAGGTACGGTGAGGCAAGGGAAGGCTAATGCACGACAACGCAAGGCTAGGCAGTGCACGGCTAGGCAAGGAAAGAGTAACGGAAGGAAAGGAAGGCAAGGCAAAGAAAGGCAAGGCAAGTGTAACGGAAGGAACGGCACAGCAAGGGGAAACAAGGCTAAGGCACGACAACGCCCGGCTAGGCAGTGCACGGCTAGGCAAGGAAAGAGTAACGGAAGGAAAGAAAGGCAAGGGAAAGCAAGGGAAGGCAAGGCTAACGGAAGGAACGGCACGGTACGGGGAAACAAGGCTAAGGCACGACAACGCAGGTCTAGGCAATGCACGGCAAGGCAAAGAAAGGGTAACGCAAGGCAAGGCACGGTCAGGCGACGCAAGGCTAAGGCACGACAACAAAAGGCTAGGCAATGCACGGAAGGTAAGTAAAGAGTAACGGAAGGCAAGGAAGGCAAGGGAAAGCAAGGGTAGGCAAGGGCAACGGACGGAACGGCACGTTAAGGGGAAACAAGCCTAAGGCACGACAACGCAGGACTAGGCAATGCACGGCAAGGCAAGGAAAGGGTAACGCAAGGCAAGGCACGGTCAGGCGAGGCAACGCTAATGCACGAAAAAGCACGGCTAGGCAATGCACGGCAAGGCAAGGAAAGGGTAACGCAAGGCAAGGCACGGTCAGGCGAGGCAAGGCTAATGCACGACAACGCAAGGCTAGGCAATGCACGGCAAGGCAAGGAAAGAGTAACGCAAGGCAATGCACGGTCAGGCGAGGCAAGGCTAAGGCACGACAACGCAAGGCTAGGCAATGCACGGCTAGGCAAGGAAAGAGTAACGGAAGGAGAGGAAGGCAAGGCAAAGCAAGGCAAGGCAAGTGTAACAAAAGGCAAGGCACGGCAAGGGGAAACAAGGGTAAGGCACGGCAACGCACGGCTAGGCAATGCACGGCCAAGCAAGGAAAGGGTAACGCAAGGCAAGGCACGGTGAGGAAAGGCAAGGCTAATGCACGACAATGCAGGGCTAGGCAATGCACGGCAAGGCAAGGAAAGCATAACGCAAGGCAAGGCACGGTCAGGCGAGGCAAGGCTAATGCACGACAACGCAAGGCTAGGCAGTGCTCGGCAAGGCAAGGAAAGAGTAACGGAAGGAAAGAAAGGCAAGGGAAAGCAAGGGAAGGCAAGGGTAACGGAAGGAACGGCACGGTAAGGGGAAACAAGGCTAAGGCAGGACAACGCAAGGCTAGGCAATGCACGGAAGGCAAGCAAAGAGTAACGGAAGGCAAGGAAGGCAAGGGAAGTCAAAGGTAAAGGAAGGAACAGCACGGTAAGCGGAAACAAGGCTAAGGCACGACAACGCACGGCTAGGCAGTGCACGGCTAGGCAAGGAAAGGGAAGGAAAGGAAGGCAAGGCAAAGTAAGGCAAGGCACGTGTAACGGAAGAAACGGCACAGCAAGGGGAAACAAGGCTAAGGCACGACAACGCACGGCTAGGCAGTGCACGGCTAGGCAAGGAAAGAGTAACGGAAGGAAAGAAAGGCAAGGGAAAGCAAGGGAAGGCAAGGCTAACGGAAGGAACGGCACGGTACGGGGAAACAAGGCTAAGGCACGACAACGCAGGACTAGGCAATGCACGGCAAGGCAAAGAAAGGGTAACGCAAGGCAAGGCACGGTCAGGCGACGCAAGGCTAAGGCACGACAACGCAAGGCTAGGCAATGCACGGAAGGTAAGTAAAGAGTAACGGAAGGCAAGGAAGGCAAGGGAAAGCAAGGGTAGGCAAGGGCAACGGACGGAACGGCACGTTAAGGGGAAACAAGCCTAAGGCACGACAACGCAGGACTAGGCAATGCACGGCAAGGCAAGGAAAGGGTAACGCAAGGCAAGGCACGGTCAGGCGAGGCAACGCTAATGCACGAAAAAGCACGGCTAGGCAATGCACGGCAAGGCAAGGAAAGGGTAACGCAAGGCAAGGCACGGTCAGGCGAGGCAAGGCTAATGCACGACAACGCAAGGCTAGGCAATGCACGGCAAGGCAAGGAAAGGGTAACGCAAGGCAATGCACGGTCAGGCGAGGCAAGGCTAATGCACGACAACGCAAGGCTAGGCAGTGCTCGGCAAGGCAAGGAAAGAGTAACGGAAGGAAAGAAAGGCAAGGGAAAGCAAGGGAAGGCAAGGGTAACGGAAGGAACGGCACGGTAAGGGGAAACAAGGCTAAGGCAGGACAACGCAGGACTAGGCAATGCACGGCAAGGCAAAGAAAGGGTAACGCAAGGCAAGGCAAGGTCAGGCGAGGCAAGGCTAATGCACGACAACGCAAGGCTAGGCAATGCACGGCTAGGCAAGGAAAGAGTAACGGAAGGAGAGGAAGGCAAGGCAAAGCAAGGCAAGGCAAGTGTAACAAAAGGCAAGGCACGGCAAGGGGAAACAAGGGTAAGGCACGGCAACGCACGGCTAGGCAATGCACGGCCAAGCAAGGAAAGGGTAACGCAAGGCAAGGCACGGTGAGGAAAGGCAAGGCTAATGCACGACAATGCAGGGCTAGGCAATGCACGGCAAGGTAAGGAAAGCATAACGCAAGGCAAGGCACGGTCAGGCGAGGCAAGGCTAATGCACGACAACGCAAGGCTAGGCAGTGCTCGGCAAGGCAAGGAAAGAGTAACGGAAGGAAAGAAAGGCAAGGGAAAGCAAGGGAAGGCAAGGGTAACGGAAGGAACGGCACGGTAAGGGGAAACAAGGCTAAGGCACGACAACGCAGGATTAGGCTATGCACGGCAAGGCAAGGAAAGGGTAACGCAAGGCAAGGCACGGTCAGGCGAGGCAAGGCTAAGGCAGGACAACGCAAGGCTAGGCAATGCACGGAAGGCAAGCAAAGAGTAACGGAAGGCAAGGAAGGCAAGGGAAGGCAAAGGTAAAGGAAGGAACGGCACGGTAAGCGGAAACAAGGCTAAGGCACGACAACTCGGGACTAGGCAATGCAAGGAAAGGCAAGGAAAGGGTAACGCAAGGCAAGGCACGGTCAGGCGAGGCAAGGCTAATGCACGACAACGCAAGGCTAGGCAATGCACGGCTAGGCAAGGAAAGAGTAACGGAAGGAAAGGAAGGCAAGGCAAAGAAAGGCAAGGCAAGTGTAACGGAAGGAACGGCACAGCAAGGGGAAACAAGGCTAAGGCACGAAAACGCCCGGCTAGGCAGTGCACGGCTACGCAAGGAAAGAGTAACGGAAGGAAAGAAAGGCAAGGGAAAGCAAGGGAAGGCAAGGCTAACGGAAGGAACGGCACGGTACGGGGAAACAAGGCTAAGGCACGACAACGCAGGACTAGGCAATGCACGGCAAGGCAAAGAAAGGGTAACGCAAGGCAAGGCACGGTCAGGCGACGCAAGGCTAAGGCACGACAACAAAAGGCTAGGCAATGCACGGAAGGTAAGTAAAGAGTAACGGAAGGCAAGGAAGGCAAGGGAAAGCAAGGGTAGGCAAGGGCAACGGACGGAACGGCACGTTAAGGGGAAACAAGCCTAAGGCACGACAACGCAGGACTAGGCAATGCACGGCAAGGCAAGGAAAGGGTAACGCAAGGCAAGGCACGGTCAGGCGAGGCAACGCTAATGCACGAAAAAGCACGGCTAGGCAATGCACGGCAAGGCAAGGAAAGAGTAACGCAAGGCAATGCACGGTCAGGCGAGGCAAGGCTAAGGCACGACAACGCAAGGCTAGGCAATGCACGGCTAGGCAAGGAAAGAGTAACGGAAGGAGAGGAAGGCAAGGCAAAGCAAGGCAAGGCAAGTGTAACAAAAGGCAAGGCACGGCAAGGGGAAACAAGGGTAAGGCACGGCAACGCACGGCTAGGCAATGCACGGCCAAGCAAGGAAAGGGTAACGCAAGGCAAGGCACGGTGAGGAAAGGCAAGGCTAATGCACGACAATGCAGGGCTAGGCAATGCACGGCAAGGCAAGGAAAGCATAACGCAAGGCAAGGCACGGTCAGGCGAGGCAAGGCTAATGCACGACAACGCAAGGCTAGGCAGTGCTCGGCAAGGCAAGGAAAGAGTAACGGAAGGAAAGAAAGGCAAGGGAAAGCAAGGGAAGGCAAGGGTAACGGAAGGAACGGCACGGTAAGGGGAAACAAGGCTAAGGCAGGACAACGCAAGGCTAGGCAATGCACGGAAGGCAAGCAAAGAGTAACGGAAGGCAAGGAAGGCAAGGGAAGTCAAAGGTAAAGGAAGGAACAGCACGGTAAGCGGAAACAAGGCTAAGGCACGACAACGCACGGCTAGGCAATGCACGGCTAGGCAAGGAAAGGGAAGGAAAGGAAGGCAAGGCAAAGTAAGGCAAGGCACGTGTAACGGAAGAAACGGCACAGCAAGGGGAAACAAGGCTAAGGCACGACAACGCACGGCTAGGCAGTGCACGGCTAGGCAAGGAAAGAGTAACGGAAGGAAAGAAAGGCAAGGGAAAGCAAGGGAAGGCAAGGCTAACGGAAGGAACGGCACGGTACGGGGAAACAAGGCTAAGGCACGACAACGCAGGACTAGGCAATGCACGGCAAGGCAAAGAAAGGGTAACGCAAGGCAAGGCACGGTCAGGCGACGCAAGGCTAAGGCACGACAACGCAAGGCTAGGCAATGCACGGAAGGTAAGTAAAGAGTAACGGAAGGCAAGGAAGGCAAGGGAAAGCAAGGGTAGGCAAGGGCAACGGACGGAACGGCACGTTAAGGGGAAACAAGCCTAAGGCACGACAACGCAGGACTAGGCAATGCACGGCAAGGCAAGGAAAGGGTAACGCAAGGCAAGGCACGGTCAGGCGAGGCAACGCTAATGCACGAAAAAGCACGGCTAGGCAATGCACGGCAAGGCACGGAAAGAGTAACGGAAGGAGAGGAAGGCAAGGCAAAGCAAGGCAAGGCAAGTGTAACAAAAGGCAAGGCACGGCAAGGGGAAACAAGGGTAAGGCACGGCAACGCACGGCTAGGCAATGCACGGCCAAGCAAGGAAAGGGTAACGCAAGGCATGGCACGGTGAGGAAAGGCAAGGCTAATGCACGACAATGCAGGGCTAGGCAATGCACGGCAAGGCAAGGAAAGCATAACGCAAGGCAAGGCACGGTCAGGCGAGGCAAGGCTAATGCACGACAACGCAAGGCTAGGCAGTGCTCGGCAAGGCAAGGAAAGAGTAAGGGAAGGAAAGAAAGGCAAGGGAAAGCAAGGGAATGCAAGGGTAACGGAAGGAACGGCACGGTAAGGGGAAACAAGGCTAAGGCACGACAACGCAGGACTAGGCAATGCACGGCAAGGCAAAGAAAGGGTAACGCAAGGCAAGGCACGGTCAGGCGAGGCAAGGCTAATGCACGACAACGCAAGGCTAGGCAATGCACGGCTAGGCAAGGAAAGAGTAACGGAAGGAGAGGAAGGCAAGGCAAAGCAAGGCAAGGCAAGTGTAACAAAAGGCAAGGCACGGCAAGGGGAAACAAGGGTAAGGCACGGCAACGCACGGCTAGGCAATGCACGGCCAAGCAAGGAAAGGGTAACGCAAGGCAAGGCACGGTCAGGCGAGCCAAGGCTAAGGCACGACAACGCAAGGCTAGGCAGTGCACGGCTAGGCAAGGAAAGAGTAACGGAAGGAAAGGAAGGCAAGGCAAAGTAAGGCAAGGCAAGTGTAACGGAAGAAACGGCACAGCAAGGGGAAACAAGGCTAAGGCAAGACAACGCACGGCTAGGCAATGCACGGCAAGGGAAGGAAAGGGTAACGCAAGGCAAGGCACGGTCAGGCGAGGCAAGGCTAATGCACGACAACGCAAGGCTAGGCAATGCACGGCTAGGCAAGGAAAGAGTAACGGAAGGAAAGGAAGGCAAAGCAAAGCAAGGCAAGGCAAGTGTAACAAAAGGCACGGCACGGCAAGGGGAAACAAGGGTAAGGCACGACAACGCAAGGCTAGGCAGTGCACGGCAAGGCAAGGAAAGGGTAACGCAAGGCAAGGTACGGTGAGGCAAGGGAAGGCTAATGCACGACAACGCAAGGCTAGGCAGTGCACGGCTAGGCAAGGAAAGAGTAACGGAAGGAAAGGAAGGCAAGGCAAAGAAAGGCAAGGCAAGTGTAACGGAAGGAACGGCACAGCAAGGGGAAACAAGGCTAAGGCACGACAACGCACGGCTAGGCAGTGCACGGCTAGGCAAGGAAAGAGTAACGGAAGGAAAGAAAGGCAAGGGAAAGCAAGGGAAGGCAAGGCTAACGGAAGGAACGGCACGGTACGGGGAAACAAGGCTAAGGCACGACAACGCAGGACTAGGCAATGCACGGCAAGGCAAAGAAAGGGTAACGCAAGGCAAGGCACGGTCAGGCGACGCCAGGCTAAGGCACGACAACGCAAGGCTAGGCAATGCACGGAAGGTAAGTAAAGAGTAACGGAAGGCAAGGAAGGCAAGGGAAAGCAAGGGTAGGCAAGGGCAACGGACGGAACGGCACGTTAAGGGGAAACAAGCCTAAGGCACGACAACGCAGGACTAGGCAATGCACGGCAAGGGAAGGAAAGGGTAACGCAAGGCAAGGCACGGTCAGGCGAGGCAAGGCTAATGCACGACAACGCAAGGCTAGGCAATGCACGGCAAGGCAAGGAAAGAGTAACGCAAGGCAATGCACGGTCAGGCGAGGCAAGGCTAAGGCACGACAACGCAAGGCTAGGCAATGCACGGCTAGGCAAGGAAAGAGTAACGGAAGGAAAGAAAGGCAAGGGAAAGCAAGGGAAGGCAAGGGTAACGGAAGGAACGGCACGGTAAGGGGAAACAAGGCTAAGGCAGGACAACGCAGGACTAGGCAATGCACGGCAAGGGAAAGAAAGGGTAACGCAAGGCAAGGCAAGGTCAGGCGAGGCAAGGCTAATGCACGACAACGCAAGGCTAGGCAATGCACGGCTAGGCAAGGAAAGAGTAACGGAAGGAGAGGAAGGCAAGGCAAAGCAAGGCAAGGCAAGTGTAACAAAAGGCAAGGCACGGCAAGGGGAAACAAGGGTAAGGCACGGCAACGCACGGCTAGGCAATGCACGGCCAAGCAAGGAAAGGGTAACGCAAGGCAAGGCACGGTGAGGAAAGGCAAGGCTAATGCACGACAATGCAGGGCTAGGCAATGCACGGCAAGGTAAGGAAAGCATAACGCAAGGCAAGGCACGGTCAGGCGAGGCAAGGCTAATGCACGACAACGCAAGGCTAGGCAGTGCTCGGCAAGGCAAGGAAAGAGTAAGGGAAGGAAAGAAAGGCAAGGGAAAGCAAGGGAAGGCAAGGGTAACGGAAGGAACGGCACGGTAAGGGGAAACAAGGCTAAGGCACGACAACGCAGGACTAGGCAATGCACGGCAAGGCAAAGAAAGGGTAACGCAAGGCAAGGCACGGTCAGGCGAGGCAAGGCTAATGCACGACAACGCAAGGCTAGGCAATGCACGGCTAGGCAAGGAAAGAGTAACGGAAGGAGAGGAAGGCAAGGCAAAGCAAGGCAAGGCAAGTGTAACAAAAGGCAAGGCACGGCAAGGGGAAACAAGGGTAAGGCACGGCAACGCACGGCTAGGCAATGCACGGCCAAGCAAGGAAAGGGTAACGCAAGGCAAGGCACGGTCAGGCGAGCCAAGGCTAAGGCACGACAACGCAAGGCTAGGCCGTGCACGGCTAGGCAAGGAAAGAGTAACGGAAGGAAAGGAAGGCAAGGCAAAGTAAGGCAAGGCAAGTGTAACGGAAGAAACGGCACAGCAAGGGGAAACAAGGCTAAGGCAAGACAACGCACGGCTAGGCAATGCACGGCAAGGGAAGGAAAGGGTAACGCAAGGCAAGGCACGGTCAGGCGAGGCAAGGCTAATGCACGACAACGCAAGGCTAGGCAATGCACGGCTAGGCAAGGAAAGAGTAACGGAAGGAAAGGAAGGCAAAGCAAAGCAAGGCAAGGCAAGTGTAACAAAAGGCACGGCACGGCAAGGGGAAACAAGGGTAAGGCACGACAACGCAAGGCTAGGCAGTGCACGGCAAGGCAAGGAAAGGGTAACGCAAGGCAAGGTACGGTGAGGCAAGGGAAGGCTAATGCACGACAACGCAAGGCTAGGCAGTGCACGGCTAGGCAAGGAAAGAGTAACGGAAGGAAAGGAAGGCAAGGCAAAGAAAGGCAAGGCAAGTGTAACGGAAGGAACGGCACAGCAAGGGGAAACAAGGCTAAGGCACGACAACGCCCGGCTAGGCAGTGCACGGCTAGGCAAGGAAAGAGTAACGGAAGGAAAGAAAGACAAGGGAAAGCAAGGGAAGGCAAGGCTAACGGAAGGAACGGCACGGTACGGGGAAACAAGGCTAAGGCACGACAACGCAGGTCTAGGCAATGCACGGCAAGGCAAAGAAAGGGTAACGCAAGGCAAGGCACGGTCAGGCGAGGCAACGCTAATGCACGAAAAAGCACGGCTAGGCAATGCACGGCAAGGCAAGGAAAGGGTAACGCAAGGCAAGGCACGGTCAGGCGAGGCAAGGCTAATGCACGACAACGCAAGGCTAGGCAATGCACGGCTAGGCAAGGAAAGAGTAACGGAAGGAAAGGAAGGCAAAGCAAAGCAAGGCAAGGCAAGTGTAACAAAAGGCACGGCACGGCAAGGGGAAACAAGGGTAAGGCACGACAACGCAAGGCTAGGCAGTGCACGGCAAGGCAAGGAAAGGGTAACGCAAGGCAAGGTACGGTGAGGCAAGGGAAGGCTAATGCACGACAACGCAAGGCTAGGCAGTGCACGGCTAGGCAAGGAAAGAGTAACGGAAGGAAAGGAAGGCAAGGCAAAGAAAGGCAAGGCAAGTGTAACGGAAGGAACGGCACAGCAAGGGGAAACAAGGCTAAGGCACGACAACGCCCGGCTAGGCAGTGCACGGCTAGGCAAGGAAAGAGTAACGGAAGGAAAGAAAGACAAGGGAAAGCAAGGGAAGGCAAGGCTAACGGAAGGAACGGCACGGTACGGGGAAACAAGGCTAAGGCACGACAACGCAGGTCTAGGCAATGCACGGCAAGGCAAAGAAAGGGTAACGCAAGGCAAGGCACGGTCAGGCGACGCAAGGCTAAGGCACGACAACAAAAGGCTAGGCAATGCACGGAAGGTAAGTAAAGAGTAACGGAAGGCAAGGAAGGCAAGGGAAAGCAAGGGTAGGCAAGGGCAACGGACGGAACGGCACGTTAAGGGGAAACAAGCCTAAGGCACGACAACGCAGGACTAGGCAATGCACGGCAAGGCAAGGAAAGGGTAACGCAAGGCAAGGCACGGTCAGGCGAGGCAACGCTAATGCACGAAAAAGCACGGCTAGGCAATGCACGGCAAGGCAAGGAAAGGGTAACGCAAGGCAAGGCACGGTCAGGCGAGGCAAGGCTAATGCACGACAACGCAAGGCTAGGCAATGCACGGCAAGGCAAGGAAAGAGTAACGCAAGGCAATGCACGGTCAGGCGAGGCAAGGCTAAGGCACGACAACGCAAGGCTAGGCAATGCACGGCTAGGCAAGGAAAGAGTAACGGAAGGAGAGGAAGGCAAGGCAAAGCAAGGCAAGGCAAGTGTAACAAAAGGCAAGGCACGGCAAGGGGAAACAAGGGTAAGGCACGGCAACGCACGGCTAGGCAATGCACGGCCAAGCAAGGAAAGGGTAACGCAAGGCAAGGCACGGTGAGGAAAGGCAAGGCTAATGCACGACAATGCAGGGCTAGGCAATGCACGGCAAGGCAAGGAAAGCATAACGCAAGGCAAGGCACGGTCAGGCGAGGCAAGGCTAATGCACGACAACGCAAGGCTAGGCAGTGCTCGGCAAGGCAAGGAAAGAGTAACGGAAGGAAAGAAAGGCAAGGGAAAGCAAGGGAAGGCAAGGCTAACGGAAGGAACGGCACGGTACGGGGAAACAAGGCTAAGGCACGACAACGCAGGACTTGGCAATGCACGGCAAGGCAAAGAAAGGGTAACGCAAGGCAAGGCACGGTCAGGCGAGGCAAGGCTAAGGCACGACAACGCAAGGCTAGGCAATGCACGGAAGGTAAGTAAAGAGTAACGGAAGGCAAGGAAGGCAAGGGAAAGCAAGGGTAGGCAAGGGCAACGGACGGAACGGCACGTTAAGGGGAAACAAGCCTAAGGCACGACAACGCAGGACTAGGCAATGCACGGCAAGGCAAGGAAAGGGTAACGCAAGGCAAGGCACGGTCAGGCGAGGCAACGCTAATGCACGAAAAAGCACGGCTAGGCAATGCACGGCAAGGCAAGGAAAGGGTAACGCAAGGCAAGGCACGGTCAGGCGAGGCAAGGCTAATGCACGACAACGCAAGGCTAGGCAATGCACGGCAAGGCAAGGAAAGGGTAACGCAAGGCAATGCACGGTCAGGCGAGGCAAGGCTAATGCACGACAACGCAAGGCTAGGCAGTGCTCGGCAAGGCAAGGAAAGAGTAACGGAAGGAAAGAAAGGCAAGGGAAAGCAAGGGAAGGCAAGGGTAACGGAAGGAACGGCACGGTAAGGGGAAACAAGGCTAAGGCAGGACAACGCAGGACTAGGCAATGCACGGCAAGGCAAAGAAAGGGTAACGCAAGGCAAGGCAAGGTCAGGCGAGGCAAGGCTAATGCACGACAACGCAAGGCTAGGCAATGCACGGCTAGGCAAGGAAAGAGTAACGGAAGGAGAGGAAGGCAAGGCAAAGCAAGGCAAGGCAAGTGTAACAAAAGGCAAGGCACGGCAAGGGGAAACAAGGGTAAGGCACGGCAACGCACGGCTAGGCAATGCACGGCCAAGCAAGGAAAGGGTAACGCAAGGCAAGGCACGGTGAGGAAAGGCAAGGCTAATGCACGACAATGCAGGGCTAGGCAATGCACGGCAAGGCAAGGAAAGCATAACGCAAGGCAAGGCATGGTCAGGCGAGGCAAGGCTAATGCACGACAACGCAAGGCTAGGCAGTGCTCGGCAAGGCAAGGAAAGAGTAAGGGAAGGAAAGAAAGGCAAGGGAAAGCAAGGGAATGCAAGGGTAACGGAAGGAACGGCACGGTAAGGGGAAACAAGGCTAAGGCACGACAACGCAGGACTAGGCAATGCACGGCAAGGCAAAGAAAGGGTAACGCAAGGCAAGGCACGGTCAGGCGAGGCAAGGCTAATGCACGACAACGCAAGGCTAGGCAATGCACGGCTAGGCAAGGAAAGAGTAACGGAAGGAGAGGAAGGCAAGGCAAAGCAAGGCAAGGCAAGTGTAACAAAAGGCAAGGCACGGCAAGGGGAAACAAGGGTAAGGCACGGCAACGCACGGCTAGGCAATGCACGGCCAAGCAAGGAAAGGGTAACGCAAGGCAAGGCACGGTCAGGCGAGCCAAGGCTAAGGCACGACAACGCAAGGCTAGGCAGTGCACGGCTAGGCAAGGAAAGAGTAACGGAAGGAAAGGAAGGCAAGGCAAAGTAAGGCAAGGCAAGTGTAACGGAAGAAACGGCACAGCAAGGGGAAACAAGGCTAAGGCAAGACAACGCACGGCTAGGCAATGCACGGCAAGGGAAGGAAAGGGTAACGCAAGGCAAGGCACGGTCAGGCGAGGCAAGGCTAATGCACGACAACGCAAGGCTAGGCAATGCACGGCTAGGCAAGGAAAGAGTAACGGAAGGAAAGGAAGGCAAAGCAAAGCAAGGCAAGGCAAGTGTAACAAAAGGCACGGCACGGCAAGGGGAAACAAGGGTAAGGCACGACAACGCAAGGCTAGGCAGTGCACGGCAAGGCAAGGAAAGGGTAACGCAAGGCAAGGTACGGTGAGGCAAGGGAAGGCTAATGCTCGACAACGCAAGGCTAGGCAGTGCACGGCTAGGCAAGGAAAGAGTAACGGAAGGAAAGGAAGGCAAGGCAAAGAAAGGCAAGGCAAGTGTAACGGAAGGAACGGCACAGCAAGGGGAAACAAGGCTAAGGCACGACAACGCACGGCTAGGCAGTGCACGGCTAGGCAAGGAAAGAGTAACGGAAGGAAAGAAAGGCAAGGGAAAGCAAGGGAAGGCAAGGCTAACGGAAGGAACGGCACGGTACGGGGAAACAAGGCTAAGGCACGACAACGCAGGACTAGGCAATGCACGGCAAGGCAAAGAAAGGGTAACGCAAGGCAAGGCACGGTCAGGCGACGCCAGGCTAAGGCACGACAACAAAAGGCTAGGCAATGCACGGAAGGTAAGTAAAGAGTAACGGAAGGCAAGGAAGGCAAGGGAAAGCAAGGGTAGGCAAGGGCAACGGACGGAACGGCACGTTAAGGGGAAACAAGCCTAAGGCACGACAACGCAGGACTAGGCAATGCACGGCAAGGCAAGGAAAGGGTAACGCAAGGCAAGGCACGGTCAGGCGAGGCAACGCTAATGCACGAAAAAGCACGGCTAGGCAATGCACGGCAAGGCAAGGAAAGGGTAACGCAAGGCAAGGCACGGTCAGGCGAGGCAAGGCTAATGCACGACAACGCAAGGCTAGGCAATGCACGGCAAGGCAAGGAAAGAGTAACGCAAGGCAATGCACGGTCAGGCGAGGCAAGGCTAAGGCACGACAACGCAAGGCTAGGCAATGCACGGCTAGGCAAGGAAAGAGTAACGGAAGGAGAGGAAGGCAAGGCAAAGCAAGGCAAGGCAAGTGTAACAAAAGGCAAGGCACGGCAAGGGGAAACAAGGGTAAGGCACGGCAACGCACGGCTAGGCAATGCACGGCCAAGCAAGGAAAGGGTAACGCAAGGCAAGGCACGGTGAGGAAAGGCAAGGCTAATGCACGACAATGCAGGGCTAGGCAATGCACGGCAAGGCAAGGAAAGCATAACGCAAGGCAAGGCACGGTCAGGCGAGGCAAGGCTAATGCACGACAACGCAAGGCTAGGCAGTGCTCGGCAAGGCAAGGAAAGAGTAACGGAAGGAAAGAAAGGCAAGGGAAAGCAAGGGAAGGCAAGGGTAACGGAAGGAACGGCACGGTAAGGGGAAACAAGGCTAAGGCAGGACAACGCAAGGCTAGGCAATGCACGGCTAGGCAAGGAAAGGGAAGGAAAGGAAGGCAAGGCAAAGTAAGGCAAGGCACGTGTAACGGAAGAAACGGCACAGCAAGGGGAAACAAGGCTAAGGCAAGACAACGCACGGCTACGCAATGCACGGCAAGGGAAGGAAAGGGTAACGCAAGGCAAGGCACGGTCAGGCGAGGCAAGGCTAATGCACGACAACGCAAGGCTAGGCAATGCACGGCTAGGCAAGGAAAGAGTAACGGAAGGAAAGGAAGGCAAAGCAATGCAAGGCAAGGCAATTGTAACAAAAGGCACGGCACGGCAAGGGGAAACAAGGGTAAGGCACGACAACGCAAGGCTAGGCAGTGCACGGCAAGGCAAGGAAAGGGTAACGCAAGGCAAGGTACGGTGAGGCAAGGGAAGGCTAATGCACGACAACGCAAGGCTAGACAATGCACGGAAGGTAAGCAAAGAGTAACGGAAGGCAAGGAAGGCAAGGGAAAGCAAGGGTAGGCAAGGGCAACGGACGGAACGGCACGTTAAGGGGAAACAAGCCTAAGGCACGACAACGCAGGACTAGGCAATGCACGGCAAGGCAAGGAAAGGGTAACGCAAGGCAAGTCACGGTCAGGCGAGGCAACGCTAATGCACGAAAAAGCACGGCTAGGCAATGCACGGCAAGGCAAGGAAAGGGTAACGCAAGGCAAGGCACGGTCAGGCGAGGCAACGCTAATGCACGAAAAAGCACGGCTAGGCAATGCACGGCAAGGCAAGGAAAGGGTAACGCAAGGCAAGGCACGGTCAGGCGAGGCAAGGCTAATGCACGACAACGCAAGGCTAGGCAGTGCTCGGCAAGGCAAGGAAAGAGTAACGGAAGGAAAGAAAGGCAAGGGAAAGCAAGGGAAGGCAAGGGTAACGGAAGGAACGGCACGGTAAGGGGAAACAAGGCTAAGGCACGACAACGCAAGGCTAGGCAATGCACGGCAAGGCAAGGAAAGGGTAACGCAAGGCAATGCACGGTCAGGCGACGCAAGGCTAAGGCACGACAACGCAAGGCTAGGCAATGCACGGAAGGTAAGTAAAGAGTAACGGAAGGCAAGGAAGGCAAGGGAAAGCAAGGGTAGGCAAGGGCAACGGACGGAACGGCACGTTAAGGGGAAACAAGCCTAAGGCACGACAACGCAGGACTAGGCAATGCACGGCAAGGCAAGGAAAGGGTAACGCAAGGCAAGGCACGGTCAGGCGAGGCAACGCTAATGCACGAAAAAGCACGGCTAGGCAATGCACGGCAAGGCAAGGAAAGGGTAACGCAAGGCAAGGCACGGTCAGGCGAGGCAAGGCTAATGCACGACAACGCAAGGCTAGGCAATGCACGGCAAGGCAAGGAAAGAGTAACGCAAGGCAATGCACGGTCAGGCGAGGCAAGGCTAAGGCACGACAACGCAAGGCTAGGCAGTGCTCGGCAAGGCAAGGAAAGAGTAACGGAAGGAAAGAAAGGCAAGGGAAAGCAAGGGAAGGCAAGGGTAACGGAAGGAACGGCACGGTAAGGGGAAACAAGGCTAAGGCACGACAACGCAGGACTAGGCAATGCACGGCAAGGCAAAGAAAGCGTAACGCAAGGCAAGGCACGGTCAGGCGAGGCAAGGCTAATGCACGACAACGCAAGGCTAGGCAATGCACGGCTAGGCAAGGAAAGAGTAACGGAAGGAGAGGAAGGCAAGGCAAAGCAAGGCAAGGCAAGTGTAACAAAAGGCAAGGCACGGCAAGGGGAAACAAGGGTAAGGCACGGCAACGCACGGCTAGGCAATGCACGGCCAAGCAAGGAAAGGGTAACGCAAGGCAAGGCACGGTGAGGAAAGGCAAGGCTAATGCACGACAATGCAGGGCTAGGCAATGCACGGCAAGGTAAGGAAAGCATAACGCAAGGCAAGGCACGGTCAGGCGAGGCAAGGCTAATGCACGACAACGCAAGGCTAGGCAGTGCTCGGCAAGGCAAGGAAAGAGTAACGGAAGGAAAGAAAGGCAAGGGAAAGCAAGGGAAGGCAAGGGTAACGGAAGGAACGGCACGGTAAGGGGAAACAAGGCTAAGGCACGACAACGCAGGATTAGGCTATGCACGGCAAGGCAAGGAAAGGGTAACGCAAGGCAAGGCACGGTCAGGCGAGGCAAGGCTAAGGCAGGACAACGCAAGGCTAGGCAATGCACGGAAGGCAAGCAAAGAGTAACGGAAGGCAAGGAAGGCAAGGGAAGGCAAAGGTAAAGGAAGGAACGGCACGGTAAGCGGAAACAAGGCTAAAGCACGACAACTCGGGACTAGGCAATGCAAGGAAAGGCAAGGAAAGGGTAACGCAAGGCAAGGCACGGTCAGGCGAGGCAAGGCTAATGCACGACAACGCAAGGCTAGGCAATGCACGGCTAGGCAAGGAAAGAGTAACGGAAGGAAAGGAAGGCAAGGCAAAGAAATGCAAGGCAAGTGTAACGGAAGGAACTGCACAGCAAGGGGAAACAAGGCTAAGGCACGACAACGCACGGCTAGGCAGTGCACGGCTAGGCAAGGAAAGAGTAACGGAAGGAAAGAAAGGCAAGGGAAAGCAAGGGAAGGCAAGGCTAACGGAAGGAACGGCACGGTACGGGGAAACAAGGCTAAGGCACGACAACGCAGGACTAGGCAATGCACGGCAAGGCAAAGAAAGGGTAACGCAAGGCAAGGCACGGTCAGGCGACGCAAGGCTAAGGCACGACAACGCAAGGCTAGGCAATGCACGGAAGGTAAGTAAAGAGTAACGGAAGGCAAGGAAGGCAAGGGAAAGCAAGGGTAGGCAAGGGCAACGGACGGAACGGCACGTTAAGGGGAAACAAGCCTAAGGCACGACAACGCAGGACTAGGCAATGCACGGCAAGGCAAAGAAAGGGTAACGCAAGGCAAGGCAAGGTCAGGCGAGGCAAGGCTAATGCACGACAACGCAAGGCTAGGCAATGCACGGCTAGGCAAGGAAAGAGTAACGGAAGGAGAGGAAGGCAAGGCAAAGCAAGGCAAGGCAAGTGTAACAAAAGGCAAGGCACGTCAAGGGGAAACAAGGGTAAGGCACGGCAACGCACGGCTAGGCAATGCACGGCCACGCAAGGAAAGGGTAACGCAAGGCAAGGCACGGTGAGGAAAGGCAAGGCTAATGCACGACAATGCAGGGCTAGGCAATGCACGGCAAGGCAAGGAAAGCATAACGCAAGGCAAGGCACGGTCAGGCGAGGCAAGGCTAATGCACGACAACGCAAGGCTAGGCAGTGCTCGGCAAGGCAAGAAAGAGTAAGGGAAGGAAAGAAAGGCAAGGGAAAGCAAGGGAAGGCAAGGGTAACGGAAGGAACGGCACGGTAAGGGGAAACAAGGCTAAGGCACGACAACGCAGGACTAGGCAATGCACGGCAAGGCAAAGAAAGGGTAACGCAAGGCAAGGCACGGTCAGGCGAGGCAAGGCTAATGCACGACAACGCAAGGCTAGGCAATGCACGGCTAGGCAAGGAAAGAGTAACGGAAGGAGAGGAAGGCAAGGCAAAGCAAGGCAAGGCAAGTGTAACAAAAGGCAAGGCACGGCAAGGGGAAACAAGGGTAAGGCACGGCAACGCACGGCTAGGCAATGCACGGCCAAGCAAGGAAAGGGTAACGCAAGGCAAGGCACGGTCAGGCGAGCCAAGGCTAAGGCACGACAACGCACGGCTAGGCAGTGCACGGCTAGGCAAGGAAAGAGTAACGGAAGGAAAGAAAGGCAAGGGAAAGCAAGGGAAGGCAAGGCTAACGGAAGGAACGGCACGGTATGGGGAAACAAGGCTAAGGCACGACAACGCAGGACTAGGCAATGCACGGCAAGGCAAAGAAAGGGTAACGCAAGGCAAGGCACGGTCAGGCGACGCAAGGCTAAGGCACGACAACGCAAGGCTAGGCAATGCACGGAAGGTAAGTAAAGAGTAACGGAAGGCAAGGAAGGCAAGGGAAAGCAAGGGTAGGCAAGGGCAACGGACGGAACGGCACGTTAAGGGGAAACAAGCCTAAGGCACGACAACGCAGGACTAGGCAATGCACGGCAAGGCAAGGAAAGGGTAACGCAAGGCAAGGCACGGTCAGGCGAGGCAACGCTAATGCACGAAAAAGCACGGCTAGGCAATGCACGGCAAGGCAAGGAAAGGGTAACGCAAGGCAAGGCACGGTCAGGCGAGGCAAGGCTAATGCACGACAACGCAAGGCTAGGCAATGCACGGCAAGGCAAGGAAAGAGTAACGCAAGGCAATGCACGGTCAGGCGAGGCAAGGCTAATGCACGACAACGCAAGGCTAGGCAATGCACGGCTAGGCAAGGAAAGAGTAACGGAAGGAGAGGAAGGCAAGGCAAAGCAAGGCAAGGCAAGTGTAACAAAAGGCAAGGCACGGCAAGGGGAAACAAGGGTAAGGCACGGCAACGCACGGCTAGGCAATGCACGGCCAAGCAAGGAAAGGGTAACGCAAGGCAAGGCACGGTGAGGAAAGGCAAGGCTAATGCACTACAATGCAGGGCTAGGCAATGCACGGCAAGGCAAGGAAAGCATAACGCAAGGCAAGGCACGGTCAGGCGAGGCAAGGCTAATGCACGACAACGCAAGGCTAGGCAGTGCTCGGCAAGGCAAGGAAAGAGTAAGGGAAGGAAAGAAAGGCAAGGGAAAGCAAGGGAAGGCAAGGGTAACGGAAGGAACGGCACGGTAAGGGGAAACAAGGCTAAGGCACGACAACGCAGGACTAGGCAATGCACGGCAAGGCAAAGAAAGGGTAACGCAAGGCAAGGCACGGTCAGGCGAGGCAAGGCTAATGCACGACAACGCAAGGCTAGGCAATGCACGGCTAGGCAAGGAAAGAGTAACGGAAGGAGAGGAAGGCAAGGCAAAGCAAGGCAAGGCAAGTGTAACAAAAGGCAAGGCACGGCAAGGGGAAACAAGGGTAAGGCACGGCAACGCACGGCTAGGCAATGCACGGCCAAGCAAGGAAGGGGTAACGCAAGGCAAGGCACGGTCAGGCGAGGAAAGGCTAATGCACGACAACGCAAGGCTAGGCAATGCACGGCAAGGCAAGGAAAGGGTAACGCAAGGCAATGCACGGTCAGGCGAGGCAAGGCTAATGCACGACAACGCAAGTCTAGGCAGTGCTCGGCAAGGGAAGGAAAGAGTAACGGAAGGAAAGAAAGGCAAGGGAAAGCAAGGGAACGCAAGGCTAACGGAAGGAACGGCACGGTACGGGGAAACAAGGCTAAGTCACGACAACGCAGGACTAGGCAATGCACGGCAAGGCAATGAAAGGGTAACGCAAGGCAAGGCACGGTCAGGCGACGCAAGGCTAAGGCACGACAACGCAAGGCTAGGCAATGCACGGAAGGTAAGTTAAGAGTAACGGAAGGCAAGGAAGGCAAGGGAAAGCAAGGGTAGGCAAGGGCAACGGACGGAACGGCACGTTAAGGGGAAACAAGCCTAAGGCACGACAACGCAGGACTAGGCAATGCCCGGCAAGGCAAGGAAAGGGTAACGCAAGGCAATGCACGGTCAGGCGAGGCAAGGCTAATGCACGACAACGCAAGGCTAGGCAGTGCTCGGCAAGGCAAGGAAAGAGTAACGGAAGGAAAGAAAGGCAAGGGAAAGCAAGGGAAGGCAAGGGTAACGGAAGGAACGGCACGGTAAGGGGAAACAAGGCTAAGGCACGACAACGCAGGACTAGGCAATGCACGGCAAGGCAAAGAAAGGGTAACGCAAGGCAAGGCACGGTCAGGCGAGGCAAGGCTAATGCACGACAACGCAAGGCTAGGCAATGCACGGCTAGGCAAGGAAAGAGTAACGGAAGGAGAGGAAGGCAAGGCAAAGCAAGGCAAGGCAAGTGTAACAAAAGGCAAGGCACGGCAAGGGGAAACAAGGGTAAGGCACGGCAACGCACGGCTAGGCAATGCACGGCCAAGCAAGGAAAGGGTAACGCAAGGCAAGGCACGGTGAGGAAAGGCAAGGCTAATGCACTACAATGCAGGGCTAGGCAATGCACGGCAAGGCAGGGAAAGCATAACGCAAGGCAAGGCACGGTCAGGCGAGGCAAGGCTAATGCACGACAACGCAAGGCTAGGCAGTGCTCGGCAAGGCAAGGAAAGAGTAACGGAAGGAAAGAAAGGCAAGGGAAAGCAAGGGAAGGCAAGGGTAACGGAAGGAACGGCACGGTAAGGGGAAACAAGGCTAAGGCACGACAACGCAGGACTAGGCAATGCACGGCAAGGCAAAGAAAGGGTAACGCAAGGCAAGGCACGGTCAGGCGAGGCAAGGCTAATGCACGACAACGCAAGGCTAGGCAATGCACGGCTAGGCAAGGAAAGAGTAACGGAAGGAGAGGAAGGCAAGGCAAAGCAAGGCAAGGCAAGTGTAACAAAAGGCAAGGCACGGCAAGGGGAAACAAGGGTAAGGCACGGCAACGCACGGCTAGGCAATGCACGGCCAAGCAAGGAAAGGGTAACGCAAGGCAAGGCACGGTGAGGAAAGGCAAGGCTAATGCACGACAATGCAGGGCTAGGCAATGCACGGCAAGGCAAGGAAAGCATAACGCAAGGCAAGGCACGGTCAGGCGAGGCAAGGCTAATGCACGACAACGCAAGGCTAGGCAGTGCTCGGCAAGGCAAGGAAAGAGTAAGGGAAGGAAAGAAAGGCAAGGGAAAGCAAGGGAAGGCAAGGGTAACGGAAGGAACGGCACGGTAAGGGGAAACAAGGCTAAGGCACGACAACGCAGGACTAGGCGATGCACGGCAAGGCAAAGAAAGGGTAACGCAAGGCAAGGCACGGTCAGGCGAGGCAAGGCTAATGCACGACAACTCAAGGCTAGGCAATGCACGGCTAGGCAAGGAAAGAGTAACGGAAGGAGAGGAAGGCAAGGCAAAGCAAGGCAAGGCAAGTGTAACAAAAGGCAAGGCACGGCAAGGGGAAACAAGGGTAAGGCACGGCAACGCACGGCTAGGCAATGCACTGCCAAGCAAGGAAAGGGTAACGCAAGGCAAGGCACGGTCAGGCGAGCCAAGGCTAAGGCACGACAACGCAAGGCTAGGCAGTGCACGGCTAGGCAAGGAAAGAGTAACGGAAGGAAAGGAAGGCAAGGCAAAGTAAGGCAAGGCAAGTGTAACGGAAGAAACGGCACAGCAAGGGGAAACAAGGCTAAGGCAAGACAACGCACGGCTAGGCAATGCACGGCAAGGGAAGGAAAGGGTAACGCAAGGCAAGGCACGGTCAGGCGAGGCAAGGCTAATGCACGACAACGCAAGGCTAGGCAATGCACGGCTAGGCAAGGAAAGAGTAACGGAAGGAAAGGAAGGCAAAGCAAAGCAAGGCAAGGCAAGTGTAACAAAAGGCACGGCACGGCAAGGGGAAACAAGGGTAAGGCACGACAACGCAAGGCTAGGCAGTGCACGGCAAGGCAAGGAAAGGGTAACGCAAGGCAAGGTACGGTGAGGCAAGGGAAGGCTAATGCACGACAACGCAAGGCTAGGCAGTGCACGGCTATTCAAGGAAAGAGTAACGGAAGGAAAGGAAGGCAAGGCAAAGCAAGGCAAGGCAAGTGTAACAAAAGGCAAGGCACGGCAAGGGGAAACAAGGGTAAGGCACGGCAACGCACGGCTAGGCAATGCACGGCCAAGCAAGGAAAGGGTAACGCAAGGCAAGTTACGGTGAGGAAAGGCAAGGCTAATGCACGACAATGCAGGGCTAGGCAATGCACGGCAAGGCAAGGAAAGCATAACGCAAGGCAAGGCACGGTCAGGCGAGGCAAGGCTAATGCACGACAACGCAAGGCTAGGCAGTGCTCGGCAAGGCAAGGAAAGAGTAACGGAAGGAAAGAAAGGCAAGTGAAAGCAAGGGAAGGCAAGGGTAACGGAAGGAACGGCACGGTAAGGGGAAACAAGGCTAAGGCACGACAACGCAGGACTAGGCAATGCACGGCAAGGCAAGGAAAGGGTAACGCAAGGCAAGGCACGGTCAGGCGAGGCAAGGCTAAGGCAGGACAACGCAAGGCTAGGTAATGCACGGAAGGCAAGCAAAGAGTAACGGAAGGCAAGGAAGGCAAGGGAAGGCAAAGGTAAAGGAAGGAACGGCACGGTAAGCGGAAACAAGGCTAAGGCACGACAACGCACGGCTAGGCAGTGCACGGCTAGGCAAGGAAAGGGAAGGAAAGGAAGGCAAGGCAAAGTAAGGCAAGGCACGTGTAACGGAAGAAACGGCACAGCAAGGGGAAACAAGGCTAAGGCAAGACAACGCACGGCTAGGCAATGCACGGCAAGGGAAGGAAAGGGTAACGCAAGGCAAGGCACGGTCAGGCGAGGCAAGGCTAATGCACGACAACGCAAGGCTAGGCAATGCACGGCTAGGCAAGGAAAGAGTAACGGAAGGAAAGGAAGGCAAAGCAATGCAAGGCAAGGCAAGTGTAACGGAAGGAACGGCACAGCAAGGGGAAACAAGGCTAAGGCACGACAACGCACGGCTAGGCAGTGCACGGCTAGGCAAGGAAAGAGTAACGGAAGGAAAGAAAGGCAAGGGAAAGCAAGGGAAGGCAAGGCTAACGGAAGGAACGGCACGGTACGGGGAAACAAGGCTAAGGCACGACAACGCAGGACTAGGCAATGCACGGCAAGGCAAAGAAAGGGTAACGCAAGGCAAGGCACGGTCAGGCGACGCAAGGCTAAGGCACGACAACGCAAGGCTAGGCAATGCACGGAAGGTAAGTAAAGAGTAACGGAAGGCAAGGAAGGCAAGGGAAAGCAAGGGTAGGCAAGGGCAACGGACGGAACGGCACGTTAAGGGGAAACAAGCCTAAGGCACGACAACGCAGGACTAGGCAATGCACGGCAAGGCAAGGAAAGGGTAACGCAAGGCAAGGCACGGTCAGGCGAGGCAACGCTAATGCACGAAAAAGCACGGCTAGGCAATGCACGGCAAGGCAAGGAAAGGGTAACGCAAGGCAAGGCACGGTCAGGCGAGGCAAGGCTAATGCACGACAACGCAAGGCTAGGCAATGCACGGCAAGGCAAGGAAAGAGTAACGCAAGGCAATGCACGGTCAGGCGAGGCAAGGCTAAGGCACGACAACGCAAGGCTAGGCAGTGCTCGGCAAGGCAAGGAAAGAGTAACGGAAGGAAAGAAAGGCAAGGGAAAGCAAGGGAAGGCAAGGGTAACGGAAGGAACGGCACGGTAAGGGGAAACAAGGCTAAGGCACGACAACGCAGGACTAGGCAATGCACGGCAAGGCAAAGAAAGCGTAACGCAAGGCAAGGCACGGTCGGTCGAGGCAAGGCTAATGCACGACAACGCAAGGCTAGGCAATGCACGGCTAGGCAAGGAAAGAGTAACGGAAGGAGAGGAAGGCAAGGCAAAGCAAGGCAAGGCAAGTGTAACAAAAGGCAAGGCACGGCAAGGGGAAACAAGGGTAAGGCACGGCAACGCACGGCTAGGCAATGCACGGCCAAGCAAGGAAAGGGTAACGCAAGGCAAGGCACGGTGAGGAAAGGCAAGGCTAATGCACGACAATGCAGGGCTAGGCAATGCACGGCAAGGTAAGGAAAGCATAACGCAAGGCAAGGCACGGTCAGGCGAGGCAAGGCTAATGCACGACAACGCAAGGCTAGGCAGTGCTCGGCAAGGCAAGGAAAGAGTAACGGAAGGAAAGAAAGGCAAGGGAAAGCAAGGGAAGGCAAGGGTAACGGAAGGAACGGCACGGTAAGGGGAAACAAGGCTAAGGCACGACAACTCAGGACTGGGCAATGCAAGGCAAGGCAAGGAAAGGGTAACGCAAGGCAAGGCACGGTCAGGCGAGGCAAGGCTAATGCACGACAACGCAAGGCTAGGCAATGCACGGCTAGGCAAGGAAAGAGTAACGGAAGGAAAGGAAGGCAAGGCAAAGAAAGGCAAGGCAAGTGTAACGGAAGGAACGGCACAGCAAGGGGAAACAAGGCTAAGGCACGACAACGCACGGCTAGGCAGTGCACGGCTAGGCAGGGAAAGAGTAACGGAAGGAAAGAAAGGCAAGGGAAAGCAAGGGAAGGCAAGGCTAACGGAAGGAACTCCTCGGTACGGGGAAACAAGGCTAAGGCACGACAACGCAGGACTAGGCAATGCACGGCAAGGCAAAGAAAGGGTAACGCAAGGCAAGGCACGGTCAGGCGACGCAAGGCTAAGGCACCACAACGCAAGGCTAGGCAATGCACGGAAGGTAAGTTAAGAGTAACGGAAGGCAAGGAAGGCAAGGGAAAGCAAGGGTAGGCAAGGGCAACGGACGGAACGGCACGTTAAGGGGAAACAAGCCTAAGGCACGACAACGCAGGACTAGGCAATGCCCGGCAAGGCAAGGAAAGGGTAACGCAAGGCAAGGCACGGTCAGGCGAGCCAAGGCTAAGGCACGACAACGCAAGTCTAGGCAGTGCACGGCTAGGCAAGGAAAGAGTAACGGAAGGAAAGGAAGGCAAGGCAAATTAAGTCAAGGCAAGTGTAACGGAAGAAACGGCACAGCAAGGGGAAACAAGGCTAAGGCAAGACAACGCACGGCTAGGCAATGCACGGCAAGGGAAGTAAAGGGTAACGCAAGGCAAGGCACGGTCAGGCGAGGCAAGGCTAATGCACGACAACGCAAGGCTAGGCAATGCACGGCTAGGCAAGGAAAGAGTAACGGAAGGAAAGGAAGGCAAAGCAAAGCAAGGCAAGGCAAGTGCAACAAAAGGCACGGCACGGCAAGGGGAAACAAGGGTAAGGCACGACAACGCAAGGCTAGGCAGTGCACGGCAAGGCAAGGAAAGAGTAACGGAAGGAAAGAAAGGCAAGGGAAAGGAAGGGAAGGCAAGGCTAACGGACGGAACGGCACGGTACGGGGAAACAAGGCTAAGGCACGACAACGCAGGACTAGGCAATGCACGGCAAGGGAAAGAAAGGGTAAAGCAAGGCAAGGCACGGTCAGGCGACGCAAGGCTAAGGCACGACAACGGAAGGCTAGGCAATGCACGGAAGGTAAGTAAAGAGTAACGGAAGGCAAGGAAGGCAAGGGAAAGCAAGGGTAGGCTAGTGTAACGGAAGGAACGGCACAGCAAGGGGAAACAAGGCTAAGGCACGACAACGCACGGCTAGGCAGTGCACGGCTAGGCAAGGAAAGAGTAACCGAAGGAAAGAAAGGCAAGGGAAAGCAAGGGAAGGCAAGGCTAACGGAAGGAACGGCACGGTACGGGGAAACAAGGCTAAGGCACGACAACGCAGGACTAGGCAATGCACGGCAAGGCAAAGAAAGGGTAACGCAAGGAAAGGCACGGTCAGGCGAGGCAAGGCTAAGGCACGACAACGCAAGGCTAGGCAATGCACGGAAGGTAAGTAAAGAGTAACGGAAGGCAAGGAAGGCAAGGGAAAGCAAGGGAAGGCAAGGGCAACGGACGGAACGGCACGTTAAGGGGAAACAAGCCTAAGGCACGACAACGCAGGACTAGGCAATGCACGGCAAGGCAAGGAAAGGGTAACGCAAGGCAAGGCACGGTCAGGCGAGGCAACGCTAATGCACGAAAAAGCACGGCTAGGCAATGCACGGCAAGGCAAGGAAAGGGTAACGCAAGGCAAGGCACGGTCAGGCGAGGCAAGGCTAATGCACGACAACGCAAGGCTAGGCAATGCACGGCAAGGCAAGGAAAGGGTAACGCAAGGCAATGCACGGTCAGGCGAGGCAAGGCTAATGCACGACAACGCAAGGCTAGGCAGTGCTCGGCAAGGCAAGGAAAGAGTAACGGAAGGAAAGAAAGGCAAGGGAAAGCAAGGGAAGGCAAGGGTAACGGAAGGAAGGGCACGGTAAGGGGAAACAAGGGTAAGGCACGACAACGCAGGACTAGGCAATGCACGGCAAGGCAAAGAAAGGGTAACGCAAGGCAAGGCACGGTCAGGCGAGGCAAGGCTAATGCACGACAACGCAAGGATAGGCAATGCACGGCTAGGCAAGGAAAGAGTAACGGAAGGAGAGGAAGGCAAGGCAAAGCAAGGCAAGGCAAGTGTAACAAAAGGCAAGGCACGGCAAGGGGAAACAATGGTAAGGCACGGCAACGCACGGCTAGGCAATGCACGGCCAAGCAAGGAAAGGGTAACGCAAGGCAAGGCACGGTGAGGAAAGGCAAGGCTAATGCACGACAATGCAGGGCTAGGCAATGCACGGCAAGGCAAGGAAAGCATAACGCAAGGCAAGGCACGGTCAGGCGAGGCAAGGCTAATGCACGACAACACAAGGCTAGGCAGTGCTCGGCAAGGCAAGGAAAGAGTAAGGGAAGGAAAGAAAGGCAAGGGAAAGCAAGGGAAGGCAAGGGTAACGGAAGGAAGGGCACGGTAAGGGGAAACAAGGGTAAGGCACGACAACGCAGGACTAGGCAATGCACGGCAAGGCAAAGAAAGGGTAACGCAAGGCAAGGCACGGTCAGGCGAGGCAAGGCTAATGCACGACAACGCAAGGCTAGGCAATGCACGGCTAGGCAAGGAAAGAGTAACGGAAGGAGAGGAAGGCAAGGCAAAGCAAGGCAAGGCAAGTGTAACAAAAGGCAAGGCACGGCAAGGGGAAACAAGGGTAAGGCACGGCAACGCACGGCTAGGCAATGCACGGCCAAGCAAGGAAAGGGTAACGCAAGGCAAGGCACGGTCAGGCGAGCCAAGGCTAAGGCACGACAACGCAAGGCTAGGCAGTGCACGGCTAGGCAAGGAAAGAGTAACGGAAGGAAAGGAAGGCAAGGCAAAGTAAGGCAAGGCAAGTGTAACGGAAGAAACGGCACAGCAAGGGGAAACAAGGCTAAGGCAAGACAACGCACGGCTAGGCAATGCACGGCAAGGGAAGGAAAGGGTAACGCAAGGCAAGGCACGGTCAGGCGAGGCAAGGCTAATGCACGACAACGCAAGGCTAGGCAATGCACGGCTAGGCAAGGAAAGAGTAACGGAAGGAAAGGAAGGCAAAGCAAAGCAAGGCAAGGCAAGTGCAACAAAAGGCACGGCACGGCAAGGGGAAACAAGGGTAAGGCACGACAACGCAAGGCTAGGCAGTGCACGGCAAGGCAAGGAAAGGGTAACGCAAGGCAAGGTACGGTGAGGCAAGGGAAGGCTAATGCACGACAACGCAAGGCTAGGCAGTGCACGGCTAGGCAAGGAAAGAGTAACCGAAGGAAAGGAAGGCAAGGCAAAGAAAGGCAAGGCAAGTGTAACGGAAGGAACGGCACAGCAAGGGGAAACAAGGCTAAGGCACGACAACGCACGGCTAGGCAGTGCACGGCTAGGCAAGGAAAGAGTAACGGAAGGAAAGAAAGGCAAGGGAAAGCAAGGGAAGGCAAGGCTAACGGAAGGAACGGCACGGTACGGGGAAACAAGGCTAAGGCACGACAACGCAGGACTAGGCAATGCACGGCAAGGCAAAGAAAGGGTAAAGCAAGGCAAGGCACGGTCAGGCGACGCAAGGCTAAGGCACGACAACGCAAGGCTAGGCAATGCACGGAAGGTAAGTAAAGAGTAACGGAAGGCAAGGAAGGCAAGGGAAAGCAAGGGTAGGCAAGGGCAACGGACGGAACGGCACGTTAAGGGGAAACAAGCCTAAGGCACGACAACGCAGGACTAGGCAATGCACGGCAAGGCAAGGAAAGGGTAACGCAAGGCAAGGCACGGTCAGGCGAGGCAACGCTAATGCACGAAAAAGCACGGCTAGGCAATGCACGGCAAGGCAAGGAAAGGGTAACGCAAGGCAAGGCACGGTCAGGCGAGGCAAGGCTAATGCACGACAACGCAAGGCTAGGCAATGCACGGCAAGGCAAGGAAAGAGTAACGCAAGGCAATGCACGGTCAGGCGAGGCAAGGCTAAGGCACGACAACGCAAGGCTAGGCAATGCACGGCTAGGCAAGGAAAGAGTAACGGAAGGAGAGGAAGGCAAGGCAAAGCAAGGCAAGGCAAGTGTAACAAAAGGCAAGGCACGGCAAGGGGAAACAAGGGTAAGGCACGGCAACGCACGGCTAGGCAATGCACGGCCAAGCAAGGAAAGGGTAACGCAAGGCAAGGCACGGTGAGGAAAGGCAAGGCTAATGCACGACAATGCAGGGCTAGGCAATGCACGGCAAGGCAAGGAAAGCATAACGCAAGGCAAGGCACGGTCAGGCGAGGCAAGGCTAATGCACGACAACGCAAGGCTAGGCAGTGCTCGGCAAGGCAAGGAAAGAGTAACGGAAGGAAAGAAAGGCAAGGGAAAGCAAGGGAAGGCAAGGGTAACCGAAGGAACGGCACGGTAAGGGGAAACAAGGCTAAGGCACGACAACGCAGGACTAGGCAATGCACGGCAAGGCAAGGAAAGGGTAACGCAAGGCAAGGCACGGTCAGGCGAGGCAAGGCTAAGGCAGGACAACGCAAGGCTAGGCAATGCACGGAAGGCAAGCAAAGAGTAACGGAAGGCAAGGAAGGCAAGGGAAGGCAAAGGTAAAGGAAGGAACGGCACGGTAAGCGGAAACAAATCTAAGGCACGACAACGCACGGCTAATCAGTGCACGGCTAGGCAAGGAAAGGGAAGGAAAGGAAGGCAAGGCAAAGTAAGGCAAGGCACGTGTAACGGAAGAAACGGCACAGCAAAGGGAAACAAGGCTAAGGCAAGACAACGCACGGCTAGGCAATGCACGGCAAGGGAAGGAAAGGGTAACGCAAGGCAAGGCACGGTCAGGCGAGGCAAGGCTAATGCACGACAACGCAAGGCTAGGCAATGCACGGCTAGGCAAGGAAAGAGTAACGGAAGGAAAGGAAGGCAAAGCAATGCAAGGCAAGGCAATTGTAACAAAAGGCACGGCACGGCAAGGGGAAACAAGGGTAAGGCACGACAACGCAAGGCTAGGCAGTGCACGGCAAGGCAAGGAAAGGGTAAGGCAAGGCAAGGCACGGTCAGGCGAGGCAACGCTAATGCACGAAAAAGCACGGCTAGGCAATGCACGGCAAGGCAAGGAAAGGGTAACGCAAGGCAAGGCACGGTCAGGTGAGGCAAGGCTAATGCACGACAACGCAAGGCTAGGCAATGCACGGCAAGGCAAGGAAAGGGTAACGCAGGGCAATGCACGGTCAGGCGAGGCAAGGCTAATGCACGACAACGCAAGGCTAGGCAGTGCTCGGCAAGGCAAGGAAAGAGTAACGGAAGGAAAGAAAGGCAAGGGAAAGCAAGGGAAGGCAAGGGTAACGGAAGGAACGGCACGGTAAGGGGAAACAAGGCTAAGGCACGACAACGCAGGACTAGGCAATGCACGGCAAGGCAAAGAAAGGGTAACGGAAGGAGAGGAAGGCAAGGCAAAGCAAGCCAAGGCAAGTGTAACAAAAGGCAAGGCACGGCAAGGGGAAACAAAGGTAAGGCACGGCAACGCACGGCTAGGCAATGCACGGCCAAGCAAGGAAAGGGTAACGCAAGGCAAGGCACGGTGAGGAAAGGCAAGGCTAAGGCACGACAATGCAGGGCTAGGCAATGCACGGCAAGGGAAGGAAAGGGTAACGCAAGGCAAGGCACGGTCAGGCGAGGCAAGGCTAAGGCAGGACAACGGAAGTCTAGGCAATGCACGGAAGGCAAGCAAAGAGTAACGGAAGGCAAGGAAGGCAAGGGAAGGCAAAGGTAAAGGAAGGAACGGCACGGTAAGCGGAAACAAGGCTAAGGCACGACAACTCAGGACTAGGCAATGCAAGGCAAGGCAAGGAAAGGGTAACGCAAGGCAAGGCACGGTCAGGCGAGCCAAGGCTAAGGCACGACAACGCAAGTCTAGGCAGTGCACGGCTAGGCAAGGAAAGAGTAACGGAAGGAAAGGAAGGCAAGGCAAAGTAAGGCAAGGCAAGTGTAACGGAAGAAACGGCACAGCAAGGGGAAACAAGGCTAAGGCAAGACAACGCACGTCTAGGCATTGCACGGCAAGGCAAGGAAAGGGTAACGCAAGGCAAGGTACGGTGAGGCAAGGGAAGGCTAATGCACGACAACGCAAGGCTAGGCAGTGCACGGCTAGGCAAGGAAAGAGTAACGGAAGGAAAGGAAGGCAAGGCAAAGAAAGGCAAGGCAAGTGTAACGGAAGGAACGGCACAGCAAGGGGAAACAAGGCTAAGGCACGACAACGCACGGCTAGGCAGTGCACGGCTAGGCAAGGAAAGAGTAACGGAAGGAAAGAAAGGCAAGGGAAAGCAAGGGAAGGCAAGGCTAACGGAAGGAACGGCACGGTACGGGGAAACAAGGCTAAGGCACGACAACGCAGGACTAGGCAATGCACGGCAAGGCAAAGAAAGGGTAACGCAAGGCAAGGCACGGTCAGGCGACGCAAGGCTAAGGCACGACAACGCAAGGCTAGGCAATGCACGGAAGGTAAGTAAAGAGTAACGGAAGGCAAGGAAGGCAAGGGAAAGCAAGGGTAGGCAAGGGCAACGGACGGAACGGCACGTTAAGGGGAAACAAGCCTAAGGCAAGACAACGCAGGACTAGGCAAAGCACGGCAAGGCAAGTAAAGGGTAACGCAAGGCAAGGCACGGTCAGGCGACGCAAGGCTAATGCACGACAACGCAAGGCTAGGCAATGCACGGCAAGGCAAGGAAAGGGTAACGCAAGGCAATGCACGGTCAGGCGAGGCAAGGCTAATGCACGACAACGCAAGGCTAGGCAGTGCTCGGCAAGGCAAGGAATGAGTAACGGAAGTAAAGAAAGGCAAGGGAAAGCAAGGGAAGGCAAGGGTAACGGAAGGAACGGCACGGTAAGGGGAAACAAGGCTAAGGCACGAAAACGCAGGACTAGGCAATGCACGGCAAGGCAAAGAAAGGGTAACGCAAGGCAAGGCACGGTCAGGCGAGGCAAGGCTAATGCACGACAACGCAAGGCTAGGCAATGCACGGCTAGGCAAGGAAAGAGTAACGGAAGGAGAGGAAGGCAAGGCAAAGCAAGCCAAGGCAAGTGTAACAAAAGGCAAGGCACGGCAAGGGGAAACAAGGGTAAGGCACGGCAACGCACGGCTAGGCAATGCACGGCCAAGCAAGTTAAGGGTAACGCAAGGCAAGGCACGGTGAGGAAAGGCAAGGCTAATGCACGACAATGCAGGGCTAGGCAATGCACGGCAAGGCACGGAAAGCATAACGCAAGGCAAGGCACGGTCAGGCGAGGCAAGGCTAATGCACGCAACGCAAGGCTAGGCAGTGCTCGGCAAGGCAAGGAAAGAGTAAGGGAAGGAAAGAAAGGCAAGGGAAAGCAAGGGAATACAAGGGTAACGGAAGGAACGGCACGGTAAGGGGAAACAAGGCTAAGGCACGACAACGCAGGATTAGGCAATGCACGGCAAGGCAAGGAAAGGGTAACGCAAGGCAAGGCACGGTCAGTCGAGGCAAGGCTAAGGCAGGACAACGCAAGGCTAGGCAATGCACGGAAGGCAAGCAAAGAGTAACGGAAGGCAAGGAAGGCAAGGGAAGGCAAAGGTAAAGGTAGGAACGGCACGGTAAGCGGAAACAAGGCTAAGGCACGACAACTCAGGACTAGGCAATGCAAGGCAAGGCAAGGAAAGGGTAACGCAAGGCAAGGCACGGACAGGCGAGGCAAGGCTAATGCAAGACAACGCAAGGCTAGGCAATGCACGGCTAGGCAAGGAAAGAGTAACGGAAGGAAAGGAAGGCAAGGCAAAGAAAGGCAAGGCAAGTGTAACGGAAGGAACGGCACAGCAAGGGGAAACAAGGCTAAGGCACGACAACGCACGGCTAGGCAGTGCACGGCTAGGCAAGGAAAGAGTAACGGAAGGAAAGAAAGTCAAGGGAAAGCAAGGGAAGGCAAGGCTAACGGAAGGAACGGCACGGTACGGGGAAACAAGGCTAAGGCACGACAACGCAGGACTAGGCAATGCACGGCAAGGCAAAGAAAGGGTAACGCAAGGCAAGGCACGGTCAGGCGACGCAAGTCTAAGGCACGACAACGCAAGGCTAGGCAATGCACGGAAGGTAAGTAAAGAGTAACGGAAGGCAAGGAAGGCAAGGGAAAGCAAGGGTAGGCAAGGGCAACGGACGGAACGGCACGTTAAGGGGAAACAAGCCTAAGGC
Source organism: Macrotis lagotis (assembly GCF_037893015.1). Lineage (NCBI taxonomy): Eukaryota > Metazoa > Chordata > Mammalia > Peramelemorphia > Peramelidae > Macrotis > Macrotis lagotis. The sequence continues at coordinate 107,648 of NW_027422287.1, read as the reverse complement.
ACGACAACGCAGGACTAGGCAATGCACGGCAAGGCAAGGAAAGGGTAACGCAAGGCAAGGCACGGTCAGGCGAGGCAACGCTAATGCACGAAAAAGCACGGCTAGGCAATGCACGGCAAGGCAAGGAAAGGGTAACGCAAGGCAAGGCACGGTCAGGCGAGGCAAGGCTAATGCACGACAACGCAAGGCTAGGCAATGCACGGCAAGGCAAGGAAAGGGTAACGCAAGGCAATGCACGGTCAGGCGAGGCAAGGCTAATGCACGACAACGCAAGGCTAGGCAGTGCTCGGCAAGGCAAGGAAAGAGTAACGGAAGGAAAGAAAGGCAAGGGAAAGCAAGGGAAGGCAAGGGTAACGGAAGGAACGGCACGGTAAGCGGAAACAAGGCTAAGGCACGACAACGCAGGACTAGGCAATGCACGGCAAGGCAAAGAAAGCGTAACGCAAGGCAAGGCACGGTCAGGCGAGGCAAGGCTAATGCACGACAACGCAAGGCTAGGCAATGCACGGCTAGGCAAGGAAAGAGTAACGGAAGGAGAGGAAGGCAAGGCAAAGCAAGGCAATGCAAGTGTAACAAAAGGCAAGGCACGGCAAGGGGAAACAAGGGTAAGGCACGGCAACGCACGGCTAGGCAATGCACGGCCAAGCAAGGAAAGGGTAACGCAAGGCAAGGCACGGTGAGGAAAGGCAAGGCTAATGCACGACAATGCAGGGCTAGGCAATGCACGGCAAGGCAAGGAAAGCATAACGCAAGGCAAGGCACGGTCAGGCGAGGCAAGGCTAATGCACGACAACGCAAGGCTAGGCAGTGCTCGGCAAGGCAAGGAAAGAGTAACGGAAGGAAAGAAAGGCAAGGGAAAGCAAGGGAAGGCAAGGGTAACGGAAGGAACGGCACGGTAAGGGGAAACAAGGCTAAGGCACGACAACGCAGGACTAGGCAATGCACGGCAAGGCAAGGAAAGGGTAACGCAAGGCAAGGCACGGTCAGGCGAGGCAAGGCTAAGGCAGGACAACGCAAGGCTAGGCAATGCACGGAAGGCAAGCAAAGAGTAACGGAAGGCAAGGAAGGGAAGGGAAGGCAAAGGTAAAGGAAGGAACGGCACGGTAAGCGGAAACAAGGCTAAGGCACGAAAACTCAGGACTAGGCAATGCACGGCAAGGGAAGGAAAGGGTAACGCAAGGCAATGCACGGACAGGCGAGGCAAGGCTAATGCACGACAACGCAAGGCTAGGCAGTGCTCGGCAAGGCAAGGAAAGAGTAACGGAAGGAAAGAAAGGCAAGGGAAAGCAAGGGAAGGAAAGGGTAACGGAAGCAACGGCACGGTAAGGGGAAACAAGGCTAAGGCACGACAACGCAGGACGAGGCAATGCACGGCAAGGCAAGGAAAGGGTAACGCAAGGCAAGGCACGGTGAGGCGAGGCAAGGCTAAGGCACGACAACGCAAGTCTAGGCAGTGCACGGCTAGGCAAGGAAAGAGTAACGGAAGGAGAGGAAAGCAAGGCAAAGCAAGGCAAGGCAAGTGTAACAAAAGGCAAGCCACGGCAAGGGGAAACAAGGGTAAGGCACGGCAACGCACGGCTAGGCAATGCATGGCTAGGCAAGGAAAGGGTAACGCAAAGCAAGGCAGGGTGAGGCAAGGGAAGGCTAATGCACGACAACGCTCGGCTAGGCAATGCACGGCAAGGCAAGGAAAGGGTAACGCAAGGCAAGGCACTGTCAGGCGAGCCAAGGCTAAGGCATGACAAAGCAAGTCTAGGCAGTGCACGGCTAGGCAAGGAAAGAGTAACGGAAGGAAAGGAAGGCAAGGCAAAGTAAGGCAAGGCAAGTGTAACGGAAGAAACGGCACAGCAAGGGGAAACAAGGCTAAGGCAAGACAACGCACGACTAGGCAATGCACGGCAAGGGAAGGAAAGGGTAACGCAAGGCAAGGCACGGTCAGGCGAGGCAAGGCTAATGCAAGACAACGCAAGGCTAGGCAATGCACGGCTAGGCAAGGAAAGAGTAACGGAAGGAAAGGAAGGCAAAGCAAAGCAAGGCAAGGCAAGTGTAACAAAAGGCACGGCACGGCAAGGGGAAACAAGGGTAAGGCACGACAACGCAAGGCTAGGAAGTGCACGGCAAGGCAAGGAAAGGGTAACGCAAGGCAAGGTACGGTGAGGCAAGGGAAGGCTAATGCACGACGACGCAAGGCTAGGCAGTGCACAGCTAGGCAAGGAAAGAGTAACGGAAGGAAAGGAAGGCAAGGCAAATAAAGGCAAGGCAAGTGTAACGGAAGGAACGGCACAGCAAGGGGAAACAAGGCTAAGGCACGACAACGCACGGCTAGGCAGTGCACGGCTAGGCAAGGAAAGAGTAACGGAAGGAAAGAAAGGCAAGGGAAAGCAAGGGAAGGCAAGGCTAACGGAAGGAACGGCACGGTACGGGGAAACAAGGCTAAGGCACGACAACGCAGGACTAGGCAATGCACGGCAAGGCAAAGAAAGGGTAACGCAAGGCAAGGCACGGTCAGGCGACGCAAGGCTAAGGCACGACAACGCAAGGCTAGGCAATGCACGGCAAGGCAAGGAAAGGGTAACGCAAGGCCATGCACGGTCAGGCGAGGCAAGGCTAATGCACGACAACGCAAGGCTAGGCAGTGCTCGGCAAGGCAAGGAAAGAGTAACGGAAGGAAAGAAAGGCAAGGGAAAGCAAGGGAAGGCAAGGGTAACGGAAGGAACGGCACGGTAAGGGGAAACAAGGCTAAGGCACGACAACGCAGGACTAGGCAATGCACGGCAAGGCAAGGAAAGGGTAACGCAAGGCAAGGCACGGTCAGGGGACGCAAGGCTAATGCACGACAACGCAAGGCTAGGCAATGCACGGCTAGGCAAGGAAAGAGTAACGGAAGGAGAGGAAGGCAAGGCAAAGCAAGGCAAGGCAAGTGTAACAAAAGGCAAGGCACGGCAAGGGGAAACAAGGCTAAGGCACGGCAACGCACGGCTAGGCAATGCACCGCCAAGCAAGAAAAGGGTAACGCAAGGCAAGGCACGGTGAGGAAAGGCAAGGCTAATGCACGACAATGCAGGGCTAGGCAATGCACGGCAAGGCAAGGAAAGCATAACGCAAGGCAAGGCACGGTCAGGCGAGCCAAGGCTAATGCACGACAACGCAACGCTAGGCAGTGCTCGGCAAGGCAAGGAAAGAGTAACGGAAGGAAAGAAAGGCAAGGGAAAGCAAGGGAAGGCAAGGGTAACGGAAGGAACGGCACGGTAAGGGGAAACAAGGCTAAGGCAAGACAACGCACGGCTAGGCAATGCACGGCAAGGGAAGGAAAGGTTAACGCAAGGCAAGGCACGGTCAGGCGAGGCAAGGCTAATGCACGACAACGCAAGGCTAGGCAATGCACGGCTAGGCAAGGAAAGAGTAACGGAAGGAAAGGAAGGCAAAGCAATGCAAGGCAAGGCAAGTGTAACAAAAGGCACGGCACGGCAAGGGGAAACAAGGGTAAGGCACGACAACGCAAGGCTATGCAGTGCACGGCAAGGCAAGGAAAGGGTAACGCAAGGCAAGGTACGGTGAGGCAAGGGAAGGCTAAGGCACGACAACGCAAGGCTAGGCAGTGCACAGCTAGGCAAGGAAAGAGTAACGGAAGGAAAGAAAGGCAAGGGAAAGCAAGGGAAGGCAAGGCTAACGGAAGGAACGGCACGGTACGGGGAAACAAGGCTAAGGCACGACAACGCAGGACTAGGCAATGCACGGCAAGGCAAAGAAAGGGTAACGCAAGGCAAGGCACCGTCAGGCGACGCAAGGCTAAGGCACGACAACGCAAGGCTAGGCAATGCACGGAAGGTAAGTAAAGAGTAAAGGAAGGCAAGGAAGGCAAGGGAAAGCAAGGGTAGGCAAGGGCAACGGACGGAACGGCACGTTAAGGGGAAACAAGCCTAAGGCACGACAACGCAGGACTAGGCAATGCACGGCAAGGCAAGGAAAGGGTAACGCAAGGCAAGGCACGGTCAGGCGAGGCAACGCTAATGCACGAAAAAGCACGGCTAGGCAATGCACGGCAAGGCAAGGAAAGGGTAACGCAAGGCAAGGCCGGTCAGGCGAGGCAAGGCTAATGCACGACAACGCAAGGCTAGGCAATGCACGGCAAGGCAAGGAAAGGGTAACGCAAGGCAATGCACGGTCAGGCGAGGCAAGGCTAATGCACGACAACGCAAGGCTAGGCAGTGCTCGGCAAGGCAAGGAAAGAGTAACGGAAGGAAAGAAAGGCAAGGGAAAGCAAGGGAAGGCAAGGGTAACGGAAGGAACGGCACGGTAAGGGGAAACAAGGCTAAGGCACGACAACGCAGGACTAGGCAATGCACGGGAAGGCAAAGAAAGGGTAACGCAAGGCAAGGCACGGTCAGGCGAGGCAAGGCTAATGCACGACAACGCAAGGCTAGGCAATGCACGGCTAGGCAAGGAAAGAGTAACGGAAGGAGAGGAAGGCAAGGCAAAGCAAGCCAAGGCAAGTGTAACAAAAGGCAAGGCACGGCAAGGGGAAACAAGGGTAAGGCACGGCAACGCACGGCTAGGCAATGCACGGCCAAGCAAGGAAAGGGTAACGCAAGGCAAGGCACGGTGAGGAAAGGCAAGGCTAATGCACGACAATTCAGGGCTAGGCAATGCACGGCAAGGCAAGGAAAGCATAACGCAAGGCAAGGCACGGTCAGGCGAGGCAAGGCTAATGCACGACAACGCAAGGCTAGGCAGTGCTCGGCAAGGCAAGGAAAGAGTAACGGAAGGAAAGAAAGGCAACGGAAAGCAAGGGAAGGCAAGGGTAACGGAAGGAACGGCACGGTAAGTGGAAACAAGGCTAAGGCACGACAACGCAGGATTAGGCAATGCACGGCAAGGCAAGGAAAGGGTAACGCAAGGCAAGGCACGGTCAGGCGAGGCAAGGCTAAGGCAGGACAACGTAAGGCTAGGCAATGCACGGAAGGCAAGCAAAGAGTAACGGAAGGCAAGGAAGGCAAGGGAAGGCAAAGGTAAAGGAAGGAACGGCACGGTAAGCGGAAACAAGGCTAAGGCACGACAACTCAGGACTAGGCAATGCACGGCAAGGCAAGGAAAGGGTAACGCAAGGCAAGGCACGGTCAGGCGAGGCAAGGCTAATGCACGACAACGCAAGGCTAGGCAATGCACGGCTAGGCAAGGAAAGAGTAACGGAAGGCAAGGAAGGCAAGGCAAAGAAAGGCAAGGCAAGTGTAACGGAAGGAACGGCACAGCAAGGGGAAACAAGGCTAAGGCACGACAACGCACGGCTAGGCAGTGCACGGCTAGGCAAGGAAAGAGTAACGGAAGGAAAGAAAGGCAAGGGAAAGCAAGGGAAGGCAAGGCTAACGGAAGGAACGGCACGGTACGGGGAAACAAGGCTAAGGCACGACAACGCAGGACTAGGCAATGCACGGCAAGGCAAAGAAAGGGTAACGCAAGGCAAGGCACGGTCAGGCGACGCAAGGCTAAGGCACGACAACGCAAGGCTAGGCAATGCACGGAAGGTAAGTAAAGAGTAACGGAAGGCAAGGAAGGCAAGGGAATGCAAGGGTAGGCAAGGGCAACGGACGGAACGGCACGTTAAGGGGAAACAAGCCTAAGGCACGACAACGCAGGACTAGGCAATGCACGGCAAGGCAAGGAAAGGGTAACGCAAGGCAAGGCACGGTCAGGCGAGGCAACGCTAATGCACGAAAAACCACGGCTAGGCAATGCACGGCAAGGCAAGGAAAGGGTAACGCAAGGCAAGGCACGGTCAGGCGAGGCAAGGCTAATGCACGACAACGCAAGGCTAGGCAATGCACGGCAAGGCAAGGAAAGGGTAACGCAAGGCAATGCACGGTCAGGCGAGGCAAGGCTAATGCACGACAACGCAAGGCTAGGCAGTGCTCGGCAAAGCAAGGAAAGAGTAACGGAAGGAAAGAAAGGCAAGGGAAAGCAAGGGAAGGCAAGGGTAACGGAAGGAACGGCACGGTAAGGGGAAACAAGGCTAAGGCACGACAACGCAGGACTAGGCAATGCACGGCAAGGCAAAGAAAGGGTAACGCAAGGCAAGGCACGGTCAGGCGAGGCAAGGCTAATGCACGACAACGCAAGGCTAGGCAATGCACGGCTAGGCAAGGAAAGAGTAACGGAAGGAGAGGAAGGCAAGGCAAAGCAAGGCAAGGCAAGTGTACCAAAAGGCAAGGCACGGCAATGGGAAACAAGGGTAAGGCACGGCAACGCACGGCTAGGCAATGCACGGCCAAGGAAGGAAAGGGTAACGCAAGGCAAGGCACGGTGAGGAAAGGCAAGGCTAATGCACGACAATGCAGGGCTAGGCAATGCACGGCAAGGCAAGGAAAGCATAACGCAAGGCAAGGCACGGTCAGGCGAGGCAAGGCTAATGCACGACAACGCAAGGCTAGGCAGTGCTCGGCAAGGCAAGGAAAGAGTAACGGAAGGAAAGAAAGGCAAGGGAAAGCAAGGGAAGGCAAGGGTAACGGAAGGAACGGCACGGTAAGGGGAAACAAGGCTAAGGCACGACAACGCAGGACTAGGCAATGCACGGCAAGGCAAGGAAAGGGTAACGCAAGGCAAGGCACGGTCAGGCGAGGCAAGGCTAAGGCAGGACAACGCAAGGCTAGGCAATGCACGGAAGGCAAGCAAAGAGTAACGGAAGGCAAGGAAGGCAAGTGAAGGCAAAGGTAAAGGAAGGAACGGCACGGTAAGCGGAAACAAGGCTAAGGCACGACAACGCACGGCTAGGCAGTGCACGGCTAGGCAAGGAAAGGGAAGGAAAGGAAGGCAAGGCAAAGTAAGGCAAGGCACGTGTAACGGAAGAAACGGCACAGCAAGGGGAAACAAGGCTAAGGCAAGACAACGCACGGCTAGGCAATGCACGGCAAGGGAAGGAAAGGGTAACGCAAGGCAAGGCACGGTCAGGCGAGGCAAGGCTAATGCACGACAACGCAAGGCTAGGCAATGCACGGCTAGGCAAGGAAAGAGTAACGGAAGGAAAGGAAGGCAAAGAAATGCAAGGCAAGGCAAGTGTAACAAAAGGCACGGCACGGCAAGGGGAAACACGGGTAAGGCACGACAACGCAAGGCTAGGCAGTGCACGGCAAGGCAAGGAAAGGGTAACGCAAGGCAAGGTACGGTGAGGCAAGGGAAGGCTAATGCACGACAACGCAAGGCTAGGCAGTGCACAGCTAGGCAAGGAAAGAGTAACGGAAGGAAAGGAAGGCAAGGCAAAGCAAGGCAAGGCAAGTGTAACAAAAGGCAAGGCACGGCAAGGGGAAACAAGGGTAAGGCACGACAACTCAGGACTAGGCAATGCAAGGCAAGGCAAGGAAAGGGTAACGCAAGGCAAGGCACGGTCAGGCGAGGCAAGGCTAATGCACGACAACGCAAGGCTAGGCAATGCACGGCTAGGCAAGGAAAGAGTAACGGAAGGAAAGGAAGGCAAGGCAAAGAAAGGCAAGGCAAGTGTAACGGAAGGAACTGCACAGCAAGGGGAAACAAGGCTAAGGCACGACAACGCACGGCTAGGCAGTGCACGGCTAGGCAGGGAAAGAGTAACGGAAGGAAAGAAAGGCAAGGGAAAGCAAGGGAAGGCAAGGCTAACGGAAGGAACGGCTCGGTACGGGGAAACAAGGCTAAGGCACGACAACGCAGGACTAGGCAATGCACGGCAAGGCAAAGAAAGGGTAACGCAAGGCAAGGCACGGTCAGGCGACGCAAGGCTAAGGCACGACAACGCAAGGCTAGGCAATGCACGGAAGGTAAGTAAAGAGTAACGGAAGGCAAGGAAGGCAAGGGAAAGCAAGGGTAGGCAAGGGCAACGGACGGAACGGCACGTTAAGGGGAAACAAGCCTAAGGCACGACAACGCAGGACTAGGCAATGCACGGCAAGGCAAGGAAAGGGTAATGCAAGGCAAGGCACGGTCAGGCGAGGCAACGCTAATGCACGAAAAAGCACGGCTAGGCAATGCACGGCAAGGCAAGGAAAGGGTAACGCAAGGCAAGGCACGGTCAGGCGAGGCAAGGCTAATGCACGACAACGCAAGGCTAGGCAATGCACGGCAAGGCAAGGAAAGGGTAACGCAAGGCAATGCACGGTCAGGCGAGGCAAGGCTAATGCACGACAACGCAAGGCTAGGCAGTGCTCGGCAAGGCAAGGAAAGAGTAACGGAAGGAAAGAAAGGCAAGGGAAAGCAAGGGAAGGCAAGGGTAACGGAAGGAACGGCACGGTAAGGGGAAACAAGGCTAAGGCAGGACAACGCAGGACTAGGCAATGCACGGCAAGGCAAAGAAAGGGTAACGCAAGACAAGGCAAGGTCAGGCGAGGCAAGGCTAATGCACGACAACGCAAGGCTAGGCAATGCACGGCTAGGCAAGGAAAGAGTAACGGAAGGAGAGGAAGGCAAGGCAAAGCAAGGCAAGGCAAGTGTAACAAAAGGCAAGGCACGGCAAGGGGAAACAAGGGTAAGGCACGGCAACGCACGGCTAGGCAATGCACGGCCAAGCAAGGAAAGGGTAACGCAAGGCAAGGCACGGTGAGGAAAGGCAAGGCTAATGCACGACAATGCAGGGCTAGGCAATGCACGGCAAGGCAAGGAAAGCATAACGCAAGGCAAGGCACGGTCAGGCGAGGCAAGGCTAATGCACGACAACGCAAGGCTAGGCAGTGCTCGGCAAGGCAAGGAAAGAGTAAGGGAAGGAAAGAAAGGCAAGGGAAAACAAGGGAAGGCAAGGGTAACGGAAGGAACGGCACGGTAAGGGGAAACAAGGCTAAGGCACGACAACGCAGGACTAGGCAATGCACGGCAAGGCAAAGAAAGGGTAACGCAAGGCAAGGCACGGTCAGGCGAGGCAAGGCTAATGCACGACAACGCAAGGCTAGGCAATGCACGGCTAGGCAAGGAAAGAGTAACGGAAGGAGAGGAAGGCAAGGCAAAGCAAGGCAAGGCAAGTGTAACAAAAGGCAAGGCACGGCAAGGGGAAACAAGGGTAAGGCACGGCAACGCACGGCTAGGCAATGCACGGCCAAGCAAGGAAAGGGTAACGCAAGGCAAGGCACGGTCAGGCGAGCCAAGGCTAAGGCACGACAACGCAAGGCTAGGCAGTGCACGGCTAGGCAAGGAAAGAGTAACGGAAGGAAAGGAAGGCAAGGCAAAGTAAGGCAAGGCAAGTGTAACGGAAGAAACGGCACAGCAAGGGGAAACAAGGCTAAGGCAAGACAACGCACGGCTAGGCAATGCACGGCAAGGGAAGGAAAGTGTAACGCAAGGCAAGGCACGGTCAGGCGAGGCAAGGCTAATGCACGACAACGCAAGGCTAGGCAATGCACGGCTAGGCAAGGAAAGAGTAACGGAAGGAAAGGAAGGCAAAGCAAAGCAAGGCAAGGCAAGTGTAACAAAAGGCACGGCACGGCAAGGGGAAACAAGGGTAAGGCACGACAACGCAAGGCTAGGCAGTGCACGGCAAGGCAAGGAAAGGGTAACGCAAGGCAAGGTACGGTGAGGCAAGGGAAGGCTAATGCACGACAACGCAAGGCTAGGCAGTGCACGGCTAGGCAAGGAAAGAGTAACGGAAGGAAAGGAAGGCAAGGCAAAGAAAGGCAAGGCAAGTGTAACGGAAGGAACGGCACAGCAAGGGGAAACAAGGCTAAGGCACGACAACGCACGGCTAGGCAGTGCACGGCTAGGCAAGGAAAGAGTAACGGAAGGAAAGAAAGGCAAGGGAAAGCAAGGGAAGGCAAGGCTAACGGAAGGAACGGCACGGTACAGGGAAACAAGGTTAAGGCACGACAACGCAGGACTAGGCAATGCACGGCAAGGCAAAGAAAGCGTAACGCAAGGCAAGGCAAGGTCAGGCGAGGCAAGGCTAATGCACGACAACGCAAGGCTAGGCAATGCACGGCTAGGCAAGGAAAGAGTAACGGAAGGAGAGGAAGGCAAGGCAAAGCAAGGCAAGGCAAGTGTAACTTAAGGCAAGGCACGGCAAGGGGAAACAAGGGTAAGGCACGGCAACGCACGGCTAGGCAATGCACGGCCAAGCAAGGAAAGGGTAACGCAAGGCAAGGCACGGTGAGGAAAGGCAAGGCTAATGCACGACAATGCAGGGCTAGGCAATGCACGGCAAGGTAAGGAAAGCATAACGCAAGGCAAGGCACGGTCAGGCGAGGCAAGGCTAATGCACGACAACGCAAGGCTAGGCAGTGCTCGGCAAGGCAAGGAAAGAGTAACGGAAGGAAAGAAAGGCAAGGGAAAGCAAGGGAAGGCAAGGGTAACGGAAGGAACGGCACGGTAAGGGGAAACAAGGCTAAGTTACGACAACGCAGGATTAGGCTATGCACGGCAAGGCAAGGAAAGGGTAACGCAAGGCAAGGCACGGTCAGGCGAGGCAAGGCTAAGGCAGGACAACGCAAGGCTAGGCAATGCACGGAAGGCAAGCAAAGAGTAACGGAAGGCAAGGAAGGCAAGGGAAAGCAAGGGTAGGCAAGGGCAACGGACGGAACGGCACGTTAAGGGGAAACAAGCCTAAGGCACGACAACGCAGGACTAGGCAATGCACGGCAAGGCAAGGAAAGGGTAATGCAAGGCAAGGCACGGTCAGGCGAGGCAACGCTAATGCACGAAAAAGCACGGCTAGGCAATGCACGGCAAGGCAAGGAAAGGGTAACGCAAGGCAAGGCACGGTCAGGCGAGGCAAGGCTAATGCACGACAACGCAAGGCTAGGCAATGCACGGCAAGGCAAGGAAAGGGTAACGCAAGGCAATGCACGGTCAGGCAAGGCAAGGCTAAGGCAGGACAACGCAAGGCTAGGGAATGCACGGAAGGCAAGCAAAGAGTAACGGAAGGCAAGGGAAGGCAAAGGTAAAGGAAGGAACGGCACGGTAAGCGGAAACAAGGCTAAGGCCCGACAACTCAGGACTAGGCAATGCACGGCAAGGGAAGGAAAGGGTAACGCAAGGCAATGCACGGTCAGGCGAGGCAAGGCTAATGCACGATAACGCAAGGCTAGGCAGTGCTCGGGAAGGCAAGGAAAGAGTAACGGAAGGAAAGAAAGGCAAGGGAAAGCAAGGGAAGGAAAGGGTAACGGAAGCAACGGCACGGTAAGGGGAAACAAGGCTAAGGCACGACAACGCAGGACTAGGCACTGCACGGCAAGGCAAGGAAAGGGTAACGCAAGGCAAGGCACGGTCAGGCGAGGCAAGGCTAAGGCACGACAACGCAAGTCTAGGCAGTGCACGGCTAGGCAAGGAAAGAGTAACGGAAGGAGAGGAAAGCAAGGCAAAGCAAGGCAAGGCAAGTGTAACAAAAGGCAAGCCACGGCAAGGGGAAACAAGGGTAAGGCACGGCAACGCACGGCTAGGCAATGCATGGCAAGGCAAGGAAAGGGTAACGCAAAGCAAGGCACGGTGAGGCAAGGGAAGGCTAATGCACGACAACGCTCGGCTAGGCAATGCACGGCAAGGCAAGGAAAGGGTAAGGCAAGGCAAGGTACGGTGAGGCAAGGGAAGGCTAATGCACGACAACGCAAGGCTAGGCAGTGCACAGCTAGGCAAGGAAAGAGTAACGGAAGGAAAGGAAGGCAAGGCAAAGAAAGGCAAGGCAAGTGTAACGGAAGGAACGGCACAGCAAGGGGAAACAAGGCTAAGGCACGACAACGCACGGCTAGGCAGTGACGGCTAGGCAAGGAAAGAGTAACGGAAGGAAAGAAAGGCAAGGGAAAGCAAGGGAAGGCAAGGCTAACGGAAGGAACGGCACGGTACGGGGAAACAAGGCTAAGGCACGACAACGCAGGACTAGGCAATGCACGGCAAGGCAAGGAAAGGGTAACGCAAGGCAAGGCACGGTCAGGCGAGGCAACGCTAATGCACGAAAAAGCACGGCTAGGCAATGCACGGCTAGGCAAGGAAAGAGTAACGGAAGGAAAGGAAGGCAAAGCAAAGCAAGGCAAGGCAAGTGTAACAAAAGGCACGGCCCGGCAAGGGGAAACAAGGCTAAGGCACGACAACGCAAGGCTAGGCAGTGCACGGCAAGGCAAGGAAAGGGTAACGCAAGGCAAGGTACGGTGAGGCAAGGGAAGGCTAATGCACGACAACGCAAGGCTAGGCAGTGCACGGCTAGGCAAGGAAAGATTAACGGAAGGAAAGGAAGGCAAGGCAAAGAAAGGCAAGGCAAGTGTAACGGAAGGAACGGCACAGCAAGGGGAAACAAGGCTAAGGCACGACAACGCACGGCTAGGCATTGCACGGCTAGGCAAGGAAAGAGTAACGGAAGGAAAGAAAGGCAAGGGAAAGCAAGGGAAGGCAAGGCTAACGGAAGGAACGGCACGGTACGGGGAAACAAGGCTAAGGCACGAGAACGCAGGACTAGGCAATGCACGGCAAGGCAAAGAAAGGGTAACGCAAGGCAAGGCACGGTCAGGCGACGCAAGGCTAAGGCACGGCAACGCAAGGCTAGGCAATGCACGGAAGGTAAGTAAAGAGTAACGGAAGGCAAGGAAGGCAAGGGAAAGCAAGGGTAGGCAAGGGCAACGGACGGAACGGCACGTTAAGGGGAAACAAGCCTAAGGCACGACAACGCAGGACTAGGCAATGCACGGCAAGGGAAGGAAAGGGTAACGCAAGGCAAGGCACGGTCAGGCGAGGCAACGCTAATGCACGAAAAAGCACGGCTAGGCAATGCACGGCTAGGCAAGGAAAGAGTAACGGAAGGAAAGGAAGGCAAAGCAAAGCAAGGCAAGGCAAGTGTAACAAAAGGCACGGCACGGCAAGGGGAAACATGGGTAAGGCACGACAACGCAAGGCTAGGCAGTGCACGGCAAGGCAAGGAAAGGGTAACGCAAGGCAAGGTACGGTGAGGCAAGGGAAGGCTAATGCACGACAACGCAAGGCTAGGCAGTGCACGGCTAGGCAAGGAAAGAGTAACGGAAGGAAAGGAAGGCAAGGCAAAGAAAGGCAAGGCAAGTGTAACGGAAGGAACGGCACAGCAAGGGGAAACAAGGCTAAGGCACGACAACGCACGGCTAGGCATTGCACGGCTAGGCAAGGAAAGAGTAACGGAAGGAAAGAAAGGCAAGGGAAAGCAAGGGAAGGCAAGGCTAACGGAAGGAACGGCACGGTACGGGGAAACAAGGCTAAGGCACGACAACGCAGGACTAGGCAATGCACGGCAAGGCAAAGAAAGGGTAACGCAAGGCAAGGCACGGTCAGGCGAGGCAAGGCCAATGCACGACAACGCAAGGCTAGGCAATGCACGGCTAGGCAAGGAAAGAGTAACGGAAGGAGAGGAAGGCAAGGCAAAGCAAGGCAAGGCAAGTGTCACAAAAGGCAAGGCACGGCAAGGGGAAACAAGGGTAAGGCACGGCAACGCACGGCTAGGCAATGCACGGCCAAGCAAGGAAAGGGTAACGCAAGGCAAGGCACGATCAGACGAGCCAAGGCTAAGGCACGACAACGCAAGGCTAGGCAGGGCACGGCTAGGCAAGGAAAGAGTAACGGAAGGAAAGGAAGGCAAGGCAAAGAAAGGCAAGGCAAGTGTAATGGAAGGAACGGCACAGCAAGGGGAAACAAGGCTAAGGCACGACAACGCACGGCTAGGCAGTGCACGGCTAGGCAAGGAAAGAGTAACGGAAGGAAAGAAAGGCAAGGGAAAGCAAGGGAAGGCAAGGCTAACGGAAGGAACGGCACGGTACGGGGAAACAAGGCTAAGGCACGACAACGCAGGACTAGGCAATGCACGGCAAGGCAAAGAAAGGGTAACGCAAGGCAAGGCACGGTCAGGCGACGCAAGGCTAAGGCACGACAACGCAAGGCTAGGCAATGCACGGAAGGTAAGTAAAGAGTAACGGAAGGCAAGGAAGGCAAGGGAAAGCAAGGGTAGGCAAGGGCAACGGACGGAACGGCACGTTAAGGGGAAACAAGCCTAAGGCACGACAACGCAGGACTAGGCAATGCACGGCAAGGCAAGGAAAGGGTAACGCAAGGCAAGGCACGGTCAGGCGAGGCAACGCTAATGCACGAAAAAGCACGGCTAGGCAATGCACGGCAAGGCAAGGAAAGGGTAACGCAAGGCAAGGCACGGTCAGGCGAGGCAAGGCTAATGCACGACAACGCAAGGCTAGGCAATGCACGGCAAGGCAAGGAAAGAGTAACGCAAGGCAATGCACGGTCAGGCGAGGCAAGGCTAAGGCACAACAACGCAAGGCTAGGCAATGCACGGCTAGGCAAGGAAAGAGTAACGGAAGGAGAGGAAGGCAAAGCAAAGCAAGGCAAGGCAAGTGTAACAAAAGGCAAGGCACGGCAAGGGGAAACAAGGGTAAGGCACGGCAACGCACGGCTAGGCAATGCACGGCCAAGCAAGGAAAGGGTAACGCAAGGCAAGGCACGGTGAGGAAAGGCAAGGCTAATGCACGACAATGCAGGGCTAGGCAATGCACGGCAAGGCAAGGAAAGCATAACGTAAGGCAAGGCACGGTCAGGCGAGGCAAGGCTAATGCACGACAACGCAAGGCTAGGCAGTGCTCGGCAAGGCAAGGAAAGAGTAACGGAAGGAAAGAAAGGCAAGGGAAAGCAAGGGAAGGCAAGGGTAACGGAAGGAACGGCACGGTAAGGGGAAACAAGGCTAAGGCACGACAACGCAGGACTAGGCAATGCACGGCAAGGCAAGGAAAGGGTAACGCAAGGCAAGGCACGGTCAGGCGAGGCAAGGCTAAGGCAGGACAACGCAAGGCTAGGCAATGCACGGAAGGCAAGCAAAGAGTAACGGAAGGCAAGGAAGGCAAGGGAAGGCAAAGGTAAAGGAAGGAACGGCACGGTAAGCGGAAACAAGGCTAAGGCACGACAACGCACGGCTAGGCAGTGCACGGCTAGGCAAGGAAAGGGAAGGAAAGGAAGGCAAGGCAAAGTAAGGCAAGGCACGTGTAACGGAAGAAACGGCACAGCAAGGGGAAACAAGGCTAAGGCAAGACAACGCACGGCTAGGCAATGCACGGCAAGGGAAGGAAAGGGTAACGCAAGGCAAGGCACGGTCAGGCGAGGCAAGGCTAATGCACGACAACGCAAGGCTAGGCAATGCACGGCTAGGCAAGGAAAGAGTAACGGAAGGAAAGGAAGGCAAAGCAATGCAAGGCAAGGCAAGTGTAACAAAAGGCACGGCACGGCAAGGGGAAACAAGGGTAAGGCACGACAACGCAAGGCTAGGCAGTGCACGGCAAGGCAAGGAAAGGGTAACGCAAGGCAAGGTACGGTGAGGCAAGGGAAGGCTAATGCACGACAACGCAAGGCTAGGCAGTGCACAGCTAGGCAAGGAAAGAGTAACGGAAGGAAAGGAAGGCAAGGCAAAGAAAGGCAAGGCAAGTGTAACGGAAGGAACGGCACAGCAAGGGGAAACAAGGCTAAGGCACGACAACGCACGGCTAGGCAGTGCACGGCTAGGCAAGGAAAGAGTAACGGAAGGAAAGAAAGGCAAGGGAAAGCAAGGGAAGGCAAGGCTAACGGAAGGAACGGCACGGTACGGGGAAACAAGGCTAAGGCACGACAACGCAGGACTAGGCAATGCACGGCAAGGCAAAGAAAGGGTAACGCAAGGCAAGGCACGGTCAGGCGACGCAAGGCTAAGGCACGACAACGCAAGGCTAGGCAATGCACGGAAGGTAAGTAAAGAGTAACGGAAGGCAAGGAAGGCAAGGGAAAGCAAGGGTAGGCAAGGGCAACGGACGGAACGGCACGTTAAGGGGAAACAAGCCTAAGGCACGACAACGCAGGACTAGGCAATGCACGGCAAGGCAAGGAAAGGGTAACGCAAGGCAAGGCACGGTCAGGCGAGGCAACGCTAATGCACGAAAAAGCACGGCTAGGCAATGCACGGCAAGGCAAGGAAAGGGTAACGCAAGGCAAGGCACGGTCAGGCGAGGCAAGGCTAATGCACGACAACGCAAGGCTAGGCAATGCACGGCAAGGCAAGTAAAGAGTAACGCAAGGCAATGCACGGTCAGGCGAGGCAAGGCTAAGGCACGACAACGCAAGGCTAGGCAGTGCTCGGCAAGGCAAGGAAAGAGTAACGGAAGGAAAGAAAGGCAAGGGAAAGCAAGGGAAGGCAAGGGTAACGGAAGGAACGGCACGGTAAGGGGAAACAAGGCTAAGGCACGACAACGCAGGACTAGGCAATGCACGGCAAGGCAAAGAAAGCGTAACGCAAGGCAAGGCACGGTCAGGCGAGGCAAGGCTAATGCACGACAACGCAAGGCTAGGCAATGCACGGCTAGGCAAGGAAAGAGTAACGGAAGGAGAGGAAGGCAAGGCAAAGCAAGGCAAGGCAAGTGTAACAAAAGGCAAGGCACGGCAAGGGGAAACAAGGGTAAGGCACGGCAACGCACGGCTAGGCAATGCACGGCCAAGCAAGGAAAGGGTAACGCAAGGCAAGGCACGGTGAGGAAAGGCAAGGCTAATGCACGACAATGCAGGGCTAGGCAATGCACGGCAAGGTAAGGAAAGCATAACGCAAGGCAAGGCACGGTCAGGCGAGGCAAGGCTAATGCACGACAACGCAAGGCTAGGCAGTGCTCGGCAAGGCAAGGAAAGAGTAACGGAAGGAAAAAAAAGGCAAGGGAAAGCAAGGGAAGGCAAGGGTAACGGAAGGAACGGCACGGTAAGGGGAAACAAGGCTAAGGCACGACAACGCAGGATTAGGCTATGCACGGCAAGGCAAGGAAAGGGTAACGCAAGGCAAGGCACGGTCAGGCGAGGCAAGGCTAAGGCAGGACAACGCAAGGCTAGGCAATGCACGGAAGGCAAGCAAAGAGTAACGGAAGGCAAGGAAGGCAAGGGAAGGCAAAGGTAAAGGAAGGAACGGCACGGTAAGCGGAAACAAGGCTAAGGCACGACAACTCGGGACTAGGCAATGCAAGGAAAGGCAAGGAAAGGGTAACGCAAGGCAAGGCACGGTCAGGCGAGGCAAGGCTAATGCACGACAACGCAAGGCTAGGCAATGCACGGCTAGGCAAGGAAAGAGTAACGGAAGGAAAGGAAGGCAAGGCAAAGAAAGGCAAGGCAAGTGTAACGGAAGGAACTGCACAGCAAGGGGAAACAAGGCTAAGGCACGACAACGCACGGCTAGGCAGTGCACGGCTAGGCAAGGAAAGAGTAACGGAAGGAAAGAAAGGCAAGGGAAAGCAAGGGAAGGCAAGGCTAATGGAAGGAACGGCACGGTACGGGGAAACAAGGCTAAGGCACGACAACGCAGGACTAGGCAATGCACGGCAAGGCAAAGAAAGGGTAACGCAAGGCAAGGCACGGTCAGGCGACGCAAGGCTAAGGCACGACAACGCAAGGCTAGGCAATGCACGGAAGGTAAGTAAAGAGTAACGGAAGGCAAGGAAGGCAAGGGAAAGCAAGGGTAGGCAAGGGCAACGGACGGAACGGCACGTTAAGGGGAAACAAGCCTAAGGCACGACAACGCAGGACTAGGCAATGCACGGCAAGGCAAGGAAAGGGTAATGCAAGGCAAGGCACGGTCAGGCGAGGCAACGCTAATGCACGAAAAAGCACGGCTAGGCAATGCACGGCAAGGCAAGGAAAGGGTAACGCAAGGCAAGGCACGGTCAGGCGAGGCAAGGCTAATGCACGACAACGCAAGGCTAGGCAATGCACGGCAAGGCAAGGAAAGGGTAACGCAAGGCAATGCACGGTCAGGCGAGGCAAGGCTAATGCACGACAACGCAAGGCTAGGCAGTGCTCGGCAAGGCAAGGAAAGAGTAACGGAAGGAAAGAAAGGCAAGGGAAAGCAAGGGAAGGCAAGGGTAACGGAAGGAACGGCACGGTAAGGGGAAACAAGGCTAAGGCACGACAACGCAGGACTAGGCAATGCACGGCAAGGCAAAGAAAGGGTAACGCAAGGCAAGGCAAGGTCAGGCGAGGCAAGGCTAATGCACGACAACGCAAGGCTAGGCAATGCACGGCTAGGCAAGGAAAGAGTAACGGAAGGAGAGGAAGGCAAGGCAAAGCAAGGCAAGGCAAGTGTAACTAAAGGCAAGGCACGGCAAGGGGAAACAAGGGTAAGGCACGGCAACGCACGGCTAGGCAATGCACGGCCAAGCAAGGAAAGGGTAACGCAAGGCAAGGCACGGTGAGGAAAGGCAAGGCTAATGCACGACAATGCAGGGCTAGGCAATGCACGGCAAGGCAAGGAAAGGCAGGAAGCAAGGCAAGGCACGGTCAGGCGAAGGCAAGGAAAGCACGGCTAGGCAGTGCTCGGCAAGGCAAGGAAAGAGTAAGGGAAGGAAAGAAAGGCAAGGGAAAGCAAGGGAAGGCAAGGGTAACGGAAGGAACGGCATAACGCAAGGCAAGGCACGGTCAGGCGAGGCAAGGCTAATGCACGACAACGCAAGGCTAGGCAGTGCTCGGCAAGGCAAGGAAAGAGTAAGGGAAGGAAAGAAAGGCAAGGGAAAGCAAGGGAAGGCAAGGGTAACGGAAGGAACGGCACGGTAAGGGGAAACAAGGCTAAGGCACGACAACGCAGGACTAGGCAATGCACGGCAAGGCAAAGAAAGGGTAACGCAAGGCAAGGCACGGTCAGGCGAGGCAAGGCTAATGCACGACAACGCAAGGCTAGGCAATGCACGGCTAGGCAAGGAAAGAGTAACGGAAGGAGAGGAAGGGAAGGCAAAGCAAGGCAAGGCAAGTGTAACAAAAGGCAAGGCACGGCAAGGGGAAACAAGGGTAAGGCACGGCAACGCACGGCTAGGCAATGCACGGCCAAGCAAGGAAAGGGTAACGCAAGGCAAGGCACGGTCAGGCGAGCCAAGGCTAAGGCACGACAACGCAAGGCTAGGCAGTGCACGGCTAGGGAAGGAAAGAGTAACGGAAGGAAAGGAAGGCAAGGCAAAGTAAGGCAAGGCAAGTGTAACGGAAGAAACGGCACAGCAAGGGGAAACAAGGCTAAGGCAAGACAACGCACGGCTAGGCAATGCACGGCAAGGGAAGGAAAGGGTAACGCAAGGCAAGGCACGGTCAGGCGAGGCAAGGCTAATGCACGACAACGCAAGGCTAGGCAATGCACGGCTAGGCAAGGAAAGAGTAACGGAAGGAAAGGAAGGCAAAGCAAAGAAAGGCAAGGCAAGTGTAACAAAAGGCACGGCACGGCAAGGGGAAACAAGGGTAAGGCACGACAACGCAAGGCTAGGCAGTGCACGGCAAGGCAAGGAAAGGGTAACGCAAGGCAAGGTACGGTGAGGCAAGGGAAGGCTAATGCACGACAACGCAAGGCTAGGCAGTGCACGGCTAGGCAAGGAAAGAGTAACGGAAGGAAAGGAAGGCAAGGCAAAGAAAGGCAAGGCAAGTGTAACGGAAGGAACGGCACAGCAAGGGGAAACAAGGCTAAGGCACGACAACGCACGGCTAGGCAGTGCACGGCTAGGCAAGGAAAGAGTAACGGAAGGAAAGAAAGGCAAGGGAAAGCAAGGGAAGGCAAGGCTAACGGAAGGAACGGCACGGTACGGGGAAACAAGGTTAAGGCACGACAACGCAGGACTAGGCAATGCACGGGAAGGCAAAGAAAGGGTAACGCAAGGCAAGGCACGGTCAGGCGACGCAAGGCTAAGGCACGACAACGCAAGGCTAGGCAATGCACGGAAGGTAAGTAAAGAGTAACGGAAGGCAAGGAAGGCAAGGGAAAGCAAGGGTAGGCAAGGGCAACGGACGGAACGGCACGTTAAGGGGAAACAAGCCTAAGGCACGACAACGCAGGACTAGGCAATGCACGGCAAGGCAAGGAAAGGGTAACGCAAGGCAAGGCACGGTCAGGCGAGGCAACGCTAATGCACGAAAAAGCACCGCTAGGCAATGCACGGCAAGGCAAGGAAAGGGTAACGCAAGGCAAGGCACGGTCAGGCGAGGCAAGGCTAATGCACGACAACGCAAGGCTAGGCAATGCACGGCAAGGCAAGGAAAGAGTAACGCAAGGCAATGCACGGTCAGGCGAGGCAAGGCTAAGGCACGACAACGCAAGGCTAGGCAATGCACGGCTAGGCAAGGAAAGAGTAACGGAAGGAGAGGAAGGCAAGGCAAAGCAAGGCAAGGCAAGTGTAACAAAAGGCAAGGCACGGCAAGGGGAAACAAGGGTAAGGCACGGCAACGCACGGCTAGGCAATGCACGGCCAAGCAAGGAAAGGGTAACGCAAGGCAAGGCACGGTGAGGAAAGGCAAGGCTAATGCACGACAATGCAGGGCTAGGCAATGCACGGCAAGGCAAGGAAAGCATAACGCAAGGCAAGGCACGGTCAGGCGAGGCAAGGCTAATGCACGACAACGCAAGGCTAGGCAGTGCTCGGCAAGGCAAGGAAAGAGTAACGGAAGGAAAGAAAGGCAAGGGAAAGCAAGGGAAGTCAAGGGTAACGGAAGGAACGGCACGGTAAGGGGAAACAAGGCTAAGGCACGACAACGCAGGAGTAGGCAATGCACGGCAAGGCAAGGAAAGGGTAACGCAAGGCAAGGCACGGTCAGGCGAGGCAAGGCTAAGGCAGGACAACGCAAGGCTAGGCAATGCACGGAAGGCAAGCAAAGAGTAACGGAAGGCAAGGAAGGCAAGGGAAGGCAAAGGTAAAGGAAGGAACGGCACGGTAAGCGGAAACAAGGCTAAGGCACGACAACGCAGGACTAGGCAATGCACGGCAAGGCAAGGAAAGGGTAACGCAAGGCAAGGCACGGTCAGGCGAGGCAAGGCTAATGCACGACAACGCAAGGCTTTGCAATGCACGGCTAGGCAAGGAAAGAGTAACGGAAGGAAAGGAAGGCAAAGCAATGCAAGGCAAGGCAAGTGTAACAAAAGGCACGGCACGGCAAGGGGAAACAAGGGTAAGGCACGACAACGCAAGGCTAGGCAGTGCACGGCAAGGCAAGGAAAGGGTAACGCAAGGCAAGGTACAGTTAGGCAAGGGAAGGCTAATGCACGACAACGCAAGGCTAGGCAGTGCACAGCTAGGCAAGGAAAGAGTAACGGAAGGAAATTTAGGCAAGGCAAAGAAAGGCAAGGCAAGTGTAACGGAAGGAACGGCACAGCAAGGGGAAACAAGGCTAAGGCACGACAACGCACGGCTAGGCAGTGCACGGCTAGGCAAGGAAAGAGTAACGGAAGGAAAGAAAGGCAAGGGAAAGCAAGGGAAGGCAAGGCTAACGGAAGGAACGGCACGGTACGGGGAAACAAGGCTAAGGCACGACAACGCAGGACTAGGCAATGCACGGCAAGGCTAAGAAAGGGTAACGCAAGGCAAGGCACGGTCAGGCGACGCAAGGCTAAGGCACGACAACGCAAGGCTAGGCAATGCACGGAAGGTAAGTAAAGAGTAACGGAAGGCAAGGAAGGCAAGGGAAAGCAAGGGTAGGCAAGGGCAACGGACGGAACGGCACGTTAAGGGGAAACAAGCCTAAGGCACGACAACGCAGGACTAGGCAATGCCCGGCAAGGCAAGGAAAGGGTAACGCAAGGCAATGCACGGTCAGGCGAGGCAAGGCTAATGGACGACAACGCAAGGCTAGGCAGTGCTCGGCTAGGCAAGGAAAGAGTAACGGAAGGAAAGAAAGGCAAGGGAAAGCAAGGGAAGGCAAGGGTAACGGAAGGAACGGCACGGTAAGGGGAAACAAGGCTAAGGCACGACAACGCAGGACTAGGCAATGCACGGCAAGGCAAAGAAAGGGTAACGCAAGGCAAGGCACGGTCAGGCGAGGCAAGGCTAATGCACGACAACGCAAGGCTAGGCAATGCACGGCTAGGCAAGGAAAGAGTAACGGAAGGAGAGGAAGGCAAGGCAAAGCAAGGCAAGGCAAGTGTAACAAAAGGCAAGGCACGGCAAGGGGAAACAAGGGTAAGGCACGGCAACGCACGGCTAGGCAATGCACGGCCAAGCAAGGAAAGGGTAACGCAAGGCAAGGCACGGTGAGGAAAGGCAAGGCTAATGCACTACAATGCAGGGCTAGGCAATGCACGGCAAGGCAAGGAAAGCATAACGCAAGGCAAGGCACGGTCAGGCGAGGCAAGGCTAATGCACGACAACGCAAGGCTAGGCAGTGCTCGGCAAGGCAAGGAAAGAGTAACGGAAGGAAAGAAAGGCAAGGGAAAGCAAGGGAAGGCAAGGGTAACGGAAGGAACGGCACGGTAAGGGGAAACAAGGCTAAGGCACGACAACGCAGGACTAGGCAATGTACGGCAAGGCAAAGAAAGGGTAACGCAAGGCAAGGCACGGTCAGGCGAGGCAAGGCTAATGCACGACAACGCAAGGCTAGGCAATGCACGGCTAGGCAAGGAAAGAGTAACGGAAGGAGAGGAAGGCAAGGCAAAGCAAGGCAAGGCAAGTGTAACAAAAGGCAAGGCACGGCAAGGGGAAACAAGGGTAAGGCACTGCAACGCACGGCTAGGCAATGCACGGCCAAGCAAGGAAAGGGTAACGCAAGGCAAGGCACGGTGAGGAAAGGCAAGGCTAATGCACTACAATGCAGGGCTAGGCAATGCACGGCAAGGCAAGGAAAGCATAACGCAAGGCAAGGCACGGTCAGGCGAGGCAAGGCTAATGCACGACAACGCAAGGCTAGGCAGTGCTCGGCAAGGCAAGGAAAGAGTAAGGGAAGGAAAGAAAGGCAAGGGAAAGCAAGGGAAGGCAATGGTAACGGAAGGAACGGCACGGTAAGGGGAAACAAGGCTAAGGCACGACAACGCAGGACTAGGCAATGCACGGCAAGGCAAAGAAAGGGTAACGCAAGGCAAGGCACGGTCAGGCGAGGCAAGGCTAATGCACGACAACGCAAAGCTAGGCAATGCACGGCTAGGCAAGGAAAGAGTAACGGAAGGAGAGGAAGGCAAGGCAAAGCAAGGTAAGGCAAGTGTAACAAAAGGCAAGGCACGGCAAGGGGAAACAAGGGTAAGGCACGGCAACGCACGGCTAGGCAATGCACGGCCAAGCAAGGAAAGGGTAACGCAAGGCAAGGCACGGTCAGGCGAGGCAAGGCTAATGCACGACAACGCAAGGCTAGGCAATGCACGGCAAGGTGAGGAAAGGGTAACGGAAGGCAATGCACGGTCAGGCGAGGCAAGGCTAATGCACGACAACGCAAGTCTAGGCAGTGCTCGGCAAGGCAAGGAAAGAGTAACGGAAGGAAAGAAAGGCAAGGGAAAGCAAGGGAAGGCAAGGCTAACGGAAGGAACGGCACGGTACGGGGAAACAAGGCTAAGGCACGACAACGCAGGACTAGGCAATGCACGGCAAGGCAAAGAAAGGGTAACGCAAGGCAAGGCACGGTCAGGCGACGCAAGGCTAAGGCACGACAACGCAAGGCTAGGCAATGCACGGAAGGTAAGTTAAGAGTAACGGAAGGCAAGGAAGGCAAGGGAAAGCAAGGGTAGGCAAGGGCAACGGACGGAACGGCACGTTAAGGGGAAACAAGCCTAAGGCACGACAACGCAGGACTAGGCAATGCCCGGCAAGGCAAGGAAAGGGTAACGCAAGGCAATGCACGGTCAGGCGAGGCAAGGCTAATGCACGACAACGCAAGGCTAGGCAGTGCTCGGCAAGGCAAGGAAAGAGTAACGGAAGGAAAGAAAGGCAAGGCAAAGCAAGGGAAGGCAAGGGTAACGGAAGGAACGGCACGGTAAGGGGAAACAAGGCTAAGGCACGACAACGCAGGACTAGGCAATGCACGGCAAGGCAAAGAAAGGGTAACGCAAGGCAAGGCACGGTCAGGCGAGGCAAGGCTAATGCACGACAACGCAAGGCTAGGCAATGCACGGCTAGGCAAGGAAAGAGTAACGGAAGGAGAGGAAGGCAAGGCAAAGCAAGGCAAGGCAAGTGTAACAAAAGGCAAGGCACGGCAAGGGGAAACAAGGGTAAGGCACGGCAACGCACGGCTAGGCAATGCACGGCCAAGCAAGGAAAGGGTAACGCAAGCCAAGGCACGGTGAGGAAAGGCAAGGCTAATGCACTACAATGCAGGGCTAGGCAATGCACGGCAAGGCAAGGAAAGCATAACGCAAGGCAAGGCACGGTCAGGCGAGGCAAGGCTAATGCACGACAACGCAAGGCTAGGCAGTGCTCGGCAAGGCAAGGAAAGAGTAACGGAAGGAAAGAAAGGCAAGGGAAAGCAAGGGAAGGCAAGGGTAACGGAAGGAACGGCACGGTAAGGGGAAACAAGGCTAAGGCACGACAACGCAGGACTAGGCAATGCACGGCAAGGCAAAGAAAGGGTAACGCAAGGCAAGGCACGGTCAGGCGAGGCAAGGCTAATGCACGACAACGCAAGGCTAGGCAATGCACGGCTAGGCAAGGAAAGAGTAACGGAAGGAGAGGAAGGCAAGGCAAAGCAAGGCAAGGCAAGTGTAACAAAAGGCAAGGCACGGCAAGGGGAAACAAGGGTAAGGCACGGCAACGCACGGCTAGGCAATGCACGGCCAAGCAAGGAAAGGGTAACGCAAGGCAAGGCACGGTGAGGAAAGGCAAGGCTAATGCACGACAATGCAGGGCTAGGCAATGCACGGCAAGGCAAGGAAAGCATAACGCAAGGCAAGGCACGGTCAGGCGAGGCAAGGCTAATGCACGACAACGCAAGGCTAGGCAGTGCTCGGCAAGGCAAGGAAAGAGTAAGGGAAGGAAAGAAAGGCAAGGGAAAGCAAGGGAAGGCAAGGGTAACGGAAGGAACGGCACGGTAAGGGGAAACAAGGCTAAGGCACGACAACGCAGGACTAGGCAATGCACGGCAAGGCAAAGAAAGGGTAACGCAAGGCAAGGCACGGTCAGGCGAGGCAAGGCTAATGCACGACAACGCAAGGCTAGGCAATGCACGGCTAGGCAAGGAAAGAGTAACGGAAGGAGAGGAAGGCAAGGCAAAGCAAGGCAAGGCAAGTGTAACAAAAGGCAAGGCACGGCAAGGGGAAACAAGGGTAAGGCACGGCAACGCACGGCTAGGCAATGCACTGCCAAGCAAGGAAAGGGTAACGCAAGGCAAGGCACGGTCAGGCGAGCCAAGGCTAAGGCACAACAACGCAAGGCTAGGCAGTGCACGGCTAGGCAAGGAAAGAGTAACGGAAGGAAAGGAAGGCAAGGCAAAGTAAGGCAAGGCAAGTGTAACGGAAGAAACGGCACAGCAAGGGGAAACAAGGCTAAGGCAAGACAACGCACGGCTAGGCAATTTCACGGCAAGGGAAGGAAAGGGTAACGCAAGGCAAGGCACGGTCAGGCGAGGCAAGGCTAATGCACGACAACGCAAGGCTAGGCAATGCACGGAAGGCAAGCAAAGAGTAACGGAAGGCAAGGAAGGCAAGGGAAGGCAAAGGTAAAGGAAGGAACGGCACGGTAAGCGGAAACAAGGCTAAGGCACGACAACGCACAGCTAGGCAGTGCACGGCTAGGCAAGGAAAGGGAAGGAAAGGAAGGCAAGGCAAAGTAAGGCAAGGCACGTGTAACGGAAGAAACGGCACAGCAAGGGGAAACAAGGCTAAGGCAAGACAACGCACGGCTAGGCAATGCACGGCAAGGGAAGGAAAGGGTAACGCAAGGCAAGGCACGGTCAGGCGAGGCAAGGCTAATGCACGACAACGCAAGGCTAGTCAATGCACGGCTAGGCAAGGAAAGAGTAACGGAAGGAAAGGAAGGCAAAGCAATGCAAGGCAAGGCAAGTGTAACAAAAGGCACGGCACGGCAAGGGGAAACAAGGGTAAGGCACGACAACGCAAGGCTAGGCAGTGCACGGCAAAGCAAGGAAAGGGTAACGCAAGGCAAGGTACAGTTAGGCAAGGGAAGGCTAATGCACGACAACGCAAGGCTAGGCAGTGCACAGCTAGGCAAGGAAAGAGTAACGGAAGGAAATTTAGGCAAGGCAAAGAAAGGCAAGGCAAGTGTAACGGAAGGAACGGCACAGCAAGGGGAAACAAGGCTAAGGCACGACAACGCACGGCTAGGCAGTGCACGGCTAGGCAAGGAAAGAGTAACGGAAGGAAAGAAAGGCAAGGGAAAGCAAGGGAAGGCAAGGCTAACGGAAGGAACGGCACGGTACGGGGAAACAAGGCTAAGGCACGACAACGCAGGACTAGGCAATGCACGGCAAGGCAAAGAAAGGGTAACGCAAGGCAAGGCACGGTCAGGCGACGCAAGGCTAAGGCACGACAACGCAAGGCTAGGCAATGCACGGAAGGTAAGTTAAGAGTAACGGAAGGCAAGGAAGGCAAGGGAAAGCAAGGGTAGGCAAGGGCAACGGACGGAACGGCACGTTAAGGGGAAACAAGCCTAAGGCACGACAACGCAGGACTAGGCAATGCCCGGCAAGGCAAGGAAAGCATAACGCAAGGCAAGGCACGGTCAGGCGAGGCAAGGCTAATGCACGACAACGCAAGGCTAGGCAGTGCTCGGCAAGGCAAGGAAAGAGTAACGGAAGGAAAGAAAGGCAAGGCAAAGCAAGGGAAGGCAAGGGTAACGGAAGGAACGGCACGGTAAGGGGAAACAAGGCTAAGGCACGACAACGCAGGACTAGGCAATGCACGGCAAGGCAAAGAAAGGGTAACGCAAGGCAAGGCACGGTCAGGCGAGGCAAGGCTAATGCACGACAACGCAAGGCTAGGCAATGCACGGCTAGGCAAGGAAAGAGTAACGGAAGGAGAGGAAGGCAAGGCAAAGCAAGGCAAGGCAAGTGTAACAAAAGGCAAGGCACGGCAAGGGGAAACAAGGGTAAGGCACTGCAACGCACGGCTAGGCAATGCACGGCCAAGCAAGGAAAGGGTAACGCAAGGCAAGGCACGGTGAGGAAAGGCAAGGCTAATGCACTACAATGCAGGGCTAGGCAATGCACGGCAAGGCAAGGAAAGCATAACGCAAGGCAAGGCACGGTCAGGCGAGGCAAGGCTAATGCACGACAACGCAAGTCTAGGCAGTGGTCGGCAAGGCAAGGAAAGAGTAACGGAAGGAAAGAAAGGCAAGGGAAAGCAAGGGAAGGCAAGGCTAACGGAAGGAACGGCACGGTACGGGGAAACAAGGCTAAGGCACGACAACGCAGGACTAGGCAATGCACGGCAAGGCAAAGAAAGGGTAACGCAAGGCAAGGCACGGTCAGGCGACGCAAGGCTAAGGCACGACAACGCAAGGCTAGGCAATGCACGGAAGGTAAGTTAAGAGTAACGGAAGGCAAGGAAGGCAAGGGAAAGCAAGGGTAGGCAAGGGCAACGGACGGAACGGCACGTTAAGGGGAAACAAGCCTAAGGCACGACAACGCAGGACTAGGCAATGCCCGGCAAGGCAAGGAAAGGGTAACGCAAGGCAATGCACGGTCAGGCGAGGCAAGGCTAATGCACGACAACGCAAGGCTAGGCAGTGCTCGGCAAGGCAAGGAAAGAGTAACGGAAGGAAAGAAAGGCAAGGCAAAGCAAGGGAAGGCAAGGGTAACGGAAGGAACGGCACGGTAAGGGGAAACAAGGCTAAGGCACGACAACGCAGGACTAGGCAATGCACGGCAAGGCAAAGAAAGGGTAACGCAAGGCAAGGCACGGTCAGGTGAGGCAAGGCTAATGCACGACAACGCAAGGCTAGGCAATGCACGTCTAGGCAAGGAAAGAGTAACGGAAGGAGAGGAAGGCAAGGCAAAGCAAGGCAAGGCAAGTGTAACAAAAGGCAAGGCACGGCAAGGGGAAACAAGGGTAAGGCACGGCAACGCACGGCTAGGCAATGCACGGCCAAGCAAGGAAAGGGTAACGCAAGGCAAGGCACGGTGAGGAAAGGCAAGGCTAATGCACTACAATGCAGGGCTAGGCAATGCACGGCAAGGCAAGGAAAGCATAACGCAAGGCAAGGCACGGTCAGGCGAGGCAAGGCTAATGCACGACAACGCAAGGCTAGGCAGTGCTCGGCAAGGCAAGGAAAGAGTAAGGGAAGGAAAGAAAGGCAAGGGAAAGCAAGGGAAGGCAATGGTAACGGAAGGAACGGCACGGTAAGGGGAAACAAGGCTAAGGCACGACAACGCAGGACTAGGCAATGCACGGCAAGGCAAAGAAAGGGTAACGCAAGGCAAGGCACGGTCAGGCGAGGCAAGGCTAATGCACGACAACGCAAAGCTAGGCAATGCACGGCTAGGCAAGGAAAGAGTAACGGAAGGAGAGGAAGGCAAGGCAAAGCAAGGCAAGGCAAGTGTAACAAAAGGCAAGGCACGGCAAGGGGAAACAAGGGTAAGGCACGGCAACGCACGGCTAGGCAATGCACGGCCAAGCAAGGAAAGGGTAACGCAAGGCAAGGCACGGTCAGGCGAGGCAAGGCTAATGCACGACAACGCAAGGCTAGGCAATGCACGGCAAGGCAAGGAAAGGGTAACGCAAGGCAATGCACGGTGAGGCGAGGCAAGGCTAATGCACGACAACGCAAGTCTAGGCAGTGCTCGGCAAGGCAAGGAAAGAGTAACGGAAGGAAAGAAAGGCAAGGGAAAGCAAGGGAAGGCAAGGCTAACGGAAGGAACGGCACGGTACGGGGAAACAAGGCTAAGGCACGACAACGCAGGACTAGGCAATGCACGGCAAGGCAAAGAAAGGGTAACGCAAGGCAAGGCACGGTCAGGCGACGCAAGGCTAAGGCACGACAACGCAAGGCTAGGCAATGCACGGAAGGTAAGTAAAGAGTAACGGAAGGCAAGGAAGGCAAGGGAAAGCAAGGGTAGGCAAGGGCAACGGACGGAACGGCACGTTAAGGGGAAACAAGCCTAAGGCACGACAACGCAGGACTAGGCAATGCAGGGCAAGGCAAGGAAAGGGTAACGCAAGGCAAGGCACGGTCAGGCGAGGCAACGCTAATGCACGAAAAAGCACGGCTAGGCAATGCACGGCAAGGCAAGGAAAGGGTAACGCAAGGCAAGGCACGGTCAGGCGAGGCAAGGCTAATGCACGACAACGCAAGGCTAGGCAATGCACGGCAAGGCAAGGAAAGAGTAACGCAAGGCAATGCACGGTCAGGCGAGGCAAGGCTAAGGAACGACAACGCAAGGCTAGCAATGCACGGCTAGGCAAGGAAAGAGTAACGGAAGGAGAGGAAGGCAAGGCAAAGCAAGGCAAGGCAAGTGTAACAAAAGGCAAGGCACGGCAAGGGGAAACAAGGGTAAGGCACGGCAACGCACGGCTAGGCAATGCACGGCCAAGCAAGGAAAGGGTAACGCAAGGCAAGGCACGGTGAGGAAAGGCAAGGCTAATGCACGACAATGCAGGGCTAGGCAATGCACGGCAAGGCAAGGAAAGCATAACGCAAGGCAAGGCACGGTCAGGCGAGGCAAGGCTAATGCACGACAACGCAAGGCTAGGCAGTGCTCGGCAAGGCAAGGAAAGAGTAACGGAAGGAAAGAAAGGCAAGGGAAAGCAAGGGAAGGCAAGGGTAACGGAAGGAACGGCACGGTAAGGGGAAACAAGGCTAAGGCACGACAACGCAGGACTAGGCAATGCACGGCAAGGCAAGGAAAGGGTAACGCAAGGCAAGGCACGGTCAGGCGAGGCAAGGCTAAGGCAGGACAACGCAAGGCTAGGCAATGCACGGAAGGCAAGCAAAGAGTAACGGAAGGCAAGGAAGGCAAGGGAAGGCAAAGGTAAAGGAAGGAACGGCACGGTAAGCGGAAACAAGGCTAAGGCACGACAACGCACGGCTAGGCAGTGCACGGCTAGGCAAGGAAAGGGAAGGAAAGGAAGGCAAGGCAAAGTAAGGCAAGGCACGTGTAACGGAAGAAACGGCACAGCAAGGGGAAACAAGGCTAAGGCAAGACAACGCACGGCTAGGCAATGCACGGCAAGGGAAGGAAAGGGTAACGCAAGGCAAGGCACGGTCAGGCGAGGCAAGGCTAATGCACGACAACGCAAGGCTAGGCAATGCACGGCTAGGCAAGGAAAGAGTAACGGAAGGAAAGGAAGGCAAAGCAATGCAAGGCAAGGCAAGTGTAACAAAAGGCACGGCACGGCAAGGGGAAACAAGGGTAAGGCACGACAACGCAAGGCTAGGCAGTGCACGGCAAGGCAAGGAAAGGGTAACGCAAGGCAAGGTACGGTTAGGCAAGGGAAGGCTAATGCACGACAACGCAAGGCTAGGCAGTGCACAGCTAGGCAAGGAAAGAGTAACGGAAGGAAAGGAAGGCAAGGCAAAGAAAGGCAAGGCAAGTGTAACGGAAGGAACGGCACAGCAAGGGGAAACAAGGCTAAGGCACGACAACGCACGGCTAGGCAGTGCACGGCTAGGCAAGGAAAGAGTAACGGAAGGAAAGAAAGGCAAGGGAAAGCAAGGGAAGGCAAGGCTAACGGAAGGAACGGCACGGTACGGGGAAACAAGGCTAAGGCACGACAACGCAGGACTAGGCAATGCACGGCAAGGCAAAGAAAGGGTAACGCAAGGCAAGGCACGGTCAGGCGACGCAAGGCTAAGGCACGACAACGCAAGGCTAGGCAATGCACGGAAGGTAAGTAAAGAGTAACGGAAGGCAAGGAAGTCAAGGGAAAGCAAGGGTAGGCAAGGGCAACGGACGGAACGGCACGTTAAGGGGAAACAAGCCTAAGGCACGACAACGCAGGACTAGGCAATGCACGGCAAGGCAAGGAAAGGGTAACGCAAGGCAAGGCACGGTCAGGCGAGGCAACGCTAATGCACGAAAAAGCACGGCTAGGCAATGCACGGCAAGGCAAGGAAAGGGTAACGCAAGGCAAGGCACGGTCAGGCGAGGCAAGGCTAATGCACGACAACGCAAGGCTAGGCAATGCACGGCAAGGCAAGGAAAGAGTAACGCAAGGCAATGCACGGTCAGGCGACGCAAGGCTAAGGCACGACAACGCAAGGCTAGGCAGTGCTCGGCAAGGCAAGGAAAGAGTAACGGAAGGAAAGAAAGGCAAGGGAAAGCAAGGGAAGGCAAGGGTAACGGAAGGAACGGCACGGTAAGGGGAAACAAGGCTAAGGCACGACAACGCAGGACTAGGCAATGCACGGCAAGGCAAAGAAAGCGTAACGCAAGGCAAGGCAGGGTCAGGCGAGGCAAGGCTAATGCACGACAACGCAAGGCTAGGCAATGCACGGCTAGTCAAGGAAAGAGTAACGGAAGGAGAGGAAGGCAAGGCAAAGCAAGGCAAGGCAAGTGTAACAAAAGGCAAGGCACGGCAAGGGGAAACAAGGGTAAGGCACGGCAACGCACGGCTAGGCAATGCACGGCCAAGCAAGGAAAGGGTAACGCAAGGCAAGGCACGGTGAGGAAAGGCAAGGCTAATGCACGATAATGCAGGGCTAGGCAATGCACGGTAAGGTAAGGAAAGCATAACGCAAGGCAAGGCACGGTCAGGCGAGGCAAGGCTAATGCACGACAACGCAAGGCTAGGCAATGCTCGGCAAGGCAAGGAAAGAGTAACGGAAGGAAAGAAAGGCAAGGGAAAGCAAGGGAAGGCAAGGGTAACGGAAGGAACGGCACGGTAAGGGGAAACAAGGCTAAGGCACGACAACGCAGGATTAGGCAATGCACGGCAAGGCAAGGAAAGGGTAACGCAAGGCAAGGCACGGTCAGGCGAGGCAAGGCTAAGGCAGGACAACGCAAGGCTAGGCAATGCACGGAAGGCAAGCAAAGAGTAACGGAAGGCAAGGAAGGCAAGGGAAGGCAAAGGTAAAGGAAGGAACGGCACGGTAAGCGGAAACAAGGCTAAGGCACGACAACTCAGGACTAGGCAATGCAAGGCAAGGCAAGGAAAGGGTAACGCAAGGCAAGGCACGGTCAGGCGAGGCAAGGCTAATGCACGACAACGCAAGGCTAGGCAATGCACGGCTAGGCAAGGAAAGAGTAACGGAAGGAAAGGAAGGCAAGGCAAAGAAAGGCAAGGCAAGTGTAACGGAAGGAACGGCACAGCAAGGTGAAACAAGGCTAAGGCACGACAACGCACGGCTAGGCAGTGCACGGCTAGGCAGGGAAAGAGTAACGGAAGGAAAGAAAGGCAAGGGAAAGCAAGGGAAGGCAAGGCTAACGGAAGGAACGGCTCGGTACGGGGAAACAAGGCTAAGGCACGACAACGCAGGACTAGGCAATGCACGGCAAGGCAAAGAAAGGGTAACGCAAGGCAAGGCACGGTCAGGCGACGCAAGGCTAAGGCACGACAACGCAAGGCTAGGCAATGCACGGCTAGGCAAGGAAAGAGTAACGGAAGGAGAGGAAGGCAAGGCAAAGCAAGGCAAGGCAAGTGTAACAAAAGGCAAGGAACGGCAAGGGGAAACAAGGGTAAGGCACGGCAACGCACGGCTAGGCAATGCACGGCCAAGCAAGGAAAGGGTAACGCAAGGCAAGGCACGGTGAGGAAAGGCAAGGCTAATGCACGACAATGCAGGGCTAGGCAATGCACGGCAAGGTAAGGAAAGCATAACGCAAGGCAAGGCACGGTCAGGCGAGGCAAGGCTAATGCACGACAACGCAAGGCTAGGCAGTGCTCGGCAAGGCAAGGAAAGAGTAACGGAAGGAAAGAAAGGCAAGGGAAAGCAAGGGAAGGCAAGGGTAACGGAAGGAACGGCACGGTAAGGGGAAACAAGGCTAAGGCACGACAACGCAGGATTAGGCTATGCACGGCAAGGCAAGGAAAGGGTAACGCAAGGCAAGGCACGGTCAGGCGAGGCAAGGCTAAGGCAGGACAACGCAAGGCTAGGCAATGCACGGAAGGCAAGCAAAGAGTAACGGAAGGCAAGGAAGGCAAGGGAAGGCAAAGGTAAAGGAAGGAACGGCACGGTAAGCGGAAACAAGGCTAAGGCACGACAACTCGGGACTAGGCAATGCAAGGCAAGGCAAGGAAAGGGTAACGCAAGGCAAGGCACGGTCAGGCGAGGCAAGGCTAATGCACGACAACGCAAGGCTAGGCAATGCACGGCTAGGCAAGGAAAGAGTAACGGAAGGAAAGGAAGGCAAAGCAAAGCAAGGCAAGGCAAGTGCAACAAAAGGCACGGCACGGCAAGGGGAAACAAGGGTAAGGCACGACAACGCAAGGCTAGGCAGTGCACGGCAAGGCAAGGAAAGAGTAACGGAAGGAAAGAAAGGCAAGGGAAAGGAAGGGAAGGCAAGGCTAACGGACGGAACGGCACGGTACGGGGAAACAAGGCTAAGGCACGACAACGCAGGACTAGGCAATGCACGGCAAGGCAAAGAAAGGGTAAAGCAAGGCAAGGCACGGTCAGGCGACGCAAGGCTAAGGCACGACAACGCAAGGCTAGGCAATGCACGGAAGGTAAGTAAAGAGTAACGGAAGACAAGGAAGGCAAGGCAAAGAAAGGCAAGGCAAGTGTAACGGAAGGAACGGCACAGCAAGGGGAAACAAGGCTAAGGCACGACAACGCACGGCTAGGCAGTGCACGGCTAGGCAAGGAAAGAGTAACGGAAGGAAAGAAAGGCAAGGGAAAGCAAGGGAAGGCAAGGCTAACGGAAGGAACGGCACGGTACGGGGAAACAAGGCTAAGGCACGACAACGCAGGACTAGGCAATGCACGGCAAGGCAAAGAAAGGGTAACGCAAGGAAAGGCACGGTCAGGCGACGCAAGGCTAAGGCACGACAACGCAAGGCTAGGCAATGCACGGAAGGTAAGTAAAGAGTAACGGAAGGCAAGGAAGGCAAGGGAAAGCAAGGGAAGGCAAGGGCAACGGACGGAACGGCACGTTAAGGGGAAACAAGCCTAAGGCACGACAACGCAGGAATAGGCAATGCACGGCAAGGCAAGGAAAGGGTAACGCAAGGCAAGGCACGGTCAGGCGAGGCAACGCTAATGCACGAAAAAGCACGGCTAGGCAATGCACGGCAAGGCAAGGAAAGGGTAACGCAAGGCAAGGCACGGGCAGGCGAGGCAAGGCTAATGCACGACAACGCAAGGCTAGGCAGTGCTCGGCAAGGCAAGGAAAGAGTAACGGAAGGAAAGAAAGGCAAGGGAAAGCAAGGGAAGGCAAGGGTAACGGAAGGAACGGCACGGTAAGGGGAAACAAGGCTAAGGCACGACAACGCAGGACTAGGCAATGCACGGCAAGGCAAAGAAAGGGTAACGGAAGGAGAGGAAGGCAAGGCAAAGCAAGCCAAGGCAAGTGTAACAAAAGGCAAGGCACGGCAAGGGGAAACAAAGGTAAGGCACGGCAACGCACGGCTAGGCAATGCACGGCCAAGCAAGGAAAGGGTAACGCAAGGCAAGGCACGGTGAGGAAAGGCAAGGCTAATGCACGACAATGCAGGGCTTGGCAATGCACGGCAAGGCAAGGAAAGCATAACGCAAAGCAAGGCACGGTCAGGCGAGGCAAGGCTAATGCACGACAACGCAAGGCTAGGCAGTGCTCGGCAAGGCAAGGAAAGAGTAACGGAAGGAAAGAAAGGCAAGGGAAAGCAAGGGAAGGCAAGGGTAACGGAAGGAACGGCACGGTAAGGGGAAACAAGGCTAAGGCACGACAACGCAGGACTAGGCAATGCACGGCAAGGCAAGGAAAGGGTAACGCAAGGCAAGGCACGGTCAGGCGAGGCAAGGCTAAGGCAGGACAACGGAAGGCTAGGCAATGCACGGAAGGCAAGCAAAGAGTAACGGAAGGCAAGGAAGGCAAGGGAAGGCAAAGGTAAAGGAAGGAACGGCACGGTAAGCGGAAACAAGGCTAAGGCACGACAACGCACGGCTAGGCAGTGCACGGCTAGGCAAGGAAAGGGAAGGAAAGGAAGGCAAGGCAAAGTAAGGCAAGGCACGTGTAACGGAAGAAACGGCACAGCAAGGGGAAACAAGGCTAAGGCAAGACAACGCACGGCTAGGCAATGCACGGCAAGGGAAGGACAGGGTAACGCAAGGCAAGGCACGGTCAGGCGAGGCAAGGCTAATGCACGACAACGCAAGGCTAGGCAATGCACGGCTAGGCAAGGAAAGAGTAACGGAAGGAAAGGAAGGCAAAGCAATGCAAGGCAAGGCAAGTGTAACAAAAGGCACGGCACGGCAAGGGGAAACAAGGGTAAGGCACGACAACGCAAGGCTAGGCAGTGCACGGCAAGGCAAGGAAAGGGTAACGCAAGGCAAGGTACGGTGAGGCAAGGGAAGGCTAATGCACGACAACGCAAGGCTAGGCAGTGCACAGCTAGGCAAGGAAAGAGTAACGGAAGGAAAGGAAGGCAAGGCAAAGAAAGGCAAGGCAAGTGTAACGGAAGGAACGGCACAGCAAGGGGAAACAAGGCTAAGGCACGACAACGCACGGCTAGGCAGTGCACGGCTAGGCAAGGAAAGAGTAACGGAAGGAAAGAAAGGCAAGGGAAAGCAAGGGAAGGCAAGGCTAACGGAAGGAACGGCACGGTACGGGGAAACAAGGCTAAGGCACGACAACGCAGGACTAGGCAATGCACGGCAAGGCAAAGAAAGGGTAACGCAAGGCAAGGCACGGTCAGGCGACGCAAGGCTAAGGCACGACAACGCAAGGCTAGGCAATGCACGGAATGTAAGTAAAGAGTAACGGAAGGCAAGGAAGGCAAGGGAAAGCAAGGGTAGGCAAGGGCAACGGACGGAACGGCACGTTAAGGGGAAACAAGCCTAAGGCACGACAACGCAGGACTAGGCAATGCACGGCAAGGCAAGGAAAGGGTAACGCAAGGCAAGGCACGGTCAGGCGAGGCAACGCTAATGCACGAAAAAGCACGGCTAGGCAATGCACGGCAAGGCAAGGAAAGAGTAACGCAAGGCAATGCACGGTCAGGCGAGGCAAGGCTAAGGCACGACAACGCAAGGCTAGGCAGTGCTCGGCAAGGCAAGGAAAGAGTAACGGAAGGAAAGAAAGGCAAGGGAAAGCAAGGGAAGGCAAGGGTAACGGAAGGAACGGCACGGTAAGGGGAAACAAGGCTAAGGCACGACAACGCAGGACTAGGCAATGCACGGCAAGGCAAAGAAAGCGTAACGCAAGGCAAGGCACGGTCAGGCGAGGCAAGGCTAATGCACGACAACGAAAGGCTAGGCAATGCACGGCTAGGCAAGGAAAGAGTAACGGAAGGAGAGGAAGGCAAGGCAAAGCAAGGCAAGGCAAGTGTAACAAAAGGCAAGGAACGGCAAGGGGAAACAAGGGTAAGGCACGGCAACGCACGGCTAGGCAATGCACGGCCAAGCAAGGAAAGGGTAACGCAAGGCAAGGCACGGTGAGGAAAGGCAAGGCTAATGCACGACAATGCAGGGCTAGGCAATGCACGGCAAGGTAAGGAAAGCATAACGCAAGGCAAGGCACGGTCAGGCGAGGCAAGGCTAATGCACGACAACGCAAGGCTAGGTAGTGCTCGGCAAGGCAAGGAAAGAGTAACGGAAGGAAAGAAAGGCAAGGGAAAGCAAGGGAAGGCAAGGGTAACGGAAGGAACGGCACGGTAAGGGGAAACAAGGCTAAGGCACGACAACGCAGGATTAGGCTATGCACGGCAAGGCAAGGAAAGGGTAACGCAAGGCAAGGCACGGTCAGGCGAGGCAAGGCTAAGGCAGGACCACGCAAGGCTAGGCAATGCACGGAAGGCAAGCAAAGAGTAACGGAAGGCAAGGAAGGCAAGGGAAGGCAAAGGTAAAGGAAGGAACGGCACGGTAAGCGGAAACAAGGCTAAGGCACGACAACTCGGGACTAGGCAATGCAAGGCAAGGCAAGGAAAGGGTAACGCAAGGCCAGGCACGGTCAGGCGACGCAAGGCTAAGGCACGACAATGCAAGGCTAGGCAATGCACGGAAGGTAAGTTAAGAGTAACGGAAGGCAAGGAAGGCAAGGGAAAGCAAGGGTAGGCAAGGGCAACGGACGGAACGGCACGTTAAGGGGAAACAAGCCTAAGGCACGACAACGCAGGACTAGGCAATGCCCGGCAAGGCAAGGAAAGGGTAACGCAAGGAAAGGCACGGTCAGGCGAGGCAAGGCTAAGGCACGACAACGCAAGTCTAGGCAGTGCACGGCTAGGCAAGGAAAGAGTAACGGAAGGAAAGGAAGGCAAGGCAAAGTAAGGCAAGGCAAGTGTAACGGAAGAAACGGCACAGCAAGGGGAAACAAGGCTAAGGCAAGACAACGCACGGCTAGGCAATGCACGGCAAGGGAAGGAAAGGGTAACGCAAGGCAAGGCACGGTCAGGCGAGGCAAGGCTAATGCACGACAACGCAAGGCTAGGCAATGCACGGCTAGGCAAGGCAAGTGTAACAAAAGGCACGGCACGGCAAGGGGAAACAAGGGTAAGGCACGACAACGCAAGGCTAGGCAGTGCACGGCAAGGCAAGGAAAGAGTAACGGAAGGAAAGAAAGGCAAGGGAAAGGAAGGGAAGGCAAGGCTAACGGACGGAACGGCACGGTACGGGGAAACAAGGCTAAGGCACGACAACGCAGGACTAGGCAATGCACGGCAAGGCAAAGAAAGGGTAAAGCAAGGCAAGGCACGGTCAGGCGACGCAAGGCTAAGGCACGACAACGCAAGGCTAGGCAATGCACGGAAGGTAAGTAAAGAGTAACGGAAGGCAAGGAAGGCAAGGCAAAGAAAGGCAAGGCAAGTGTAACGGAAGGAACGGCACAGCAAGGGGAAACAAGGCTAAGGCAGGGACAACGCACGGCTAGGCAGTGCACGGCTAGGCAAGGAAAGAGTAACGGAAGGAAAGAAAGGCAAGGGAAAGCAAGGGAAGGCAAGGCTAACGGAAGGAACGGCACGGTACGGGGAAACAAGGCTAAGGCACGACAACGCAGGACTAGGCAATGCACGGCAAGGCAAAGAAAGGGTAACGCAAGGAAAGGCACGGTCAGGCGACGCAAGGCTAAGGCACGACAACGCAAGGCTAGGCAATGCACGGAAGGTAAGTAAAGAGTAACGGAAGGCAAGGAAGGCAAGGGAAAGCAAGGGAAGGCAAGGGCAACGGACGGAACGGCACGTTAAGGGGAAACAAGCCTAAGGCACGACAACGCAGGAATAGGCAATGCACGGCAAGGCAAGGAAAGGGTAACGCAAGGCAAGGCACGGTCAGGCGAGGCAACGCTAATGCACGAAAAAGCACGGCTAGGCAATGCACGGCAAGGCAAGGAAAGGGTAACGCAAGGCAAGGCACGGTCAGGCGAGGCAAGGCTAATGCACGACAACGCAAGGCTAGGCAATGCACGGCAAGGCAAGGAAAGGGTAACGCAAGGCAATGCACGGTCAGGCGAGGCAAGGCTAATGCACGACAACGCAAGGCTAGGCAGTGCTCGGCAAGGCAAGGAAAGAGTAACGGAAGGAAAGAAAGGCAAGGGAAAGCAAGGGAAGGCAAGGGTAACGGAAGGAACGGCACGGTAAGGGGAAACAAGGCTAAGGCACGACAACGCAGGACTAGGCAATGCACGGCAAGGCAAAGAAAGCGTAACGCAAGGCAAGGCACGGTCAGGCGAGGCAAGGCTAATGCACGACAACGAAAGGCTAGGCAATGCACGGCTAGGCAAGGAAAGAGTAACGGAAGGAGAGGAAGGCAAGGCAAAGCAAGGCAAGGCAAGTGTAACAAAAGGCAAGGAACGGCAAGGGGAAACAAGGGTAAGTCACGGCAACGCACGGCTAGGCAATGCACGGCCAAGCAAGGAAAGGGTAACGCAAGGCAAGGCACGGTGAGGAAAGGCAAGGCTAATGCACGACAATGCAGGGCTAGGCAATGCACGGCAAGGTAAGGAAAGCATAACGCAAGGCAAGGCACGGTCAGGCGAGGCAAGGCTAATGCACGACAACGCAAGGCTAGGCAGTGCTCGGCAAGGCAAGGAAAGAGTAACGGAAGGAAAGAAAGGCAAGGGAAAGCAAGGGAAGGCAAGGGTAACGGAAGGAACGGCACGGTAAGGGGAAACAAGGCTAAGGCACGACAACGCAGGATTAGGCTATGCACGGCAAGGCAAGGAAAGGGTAACGCAAGGCAAGGCACGGTCAGGCGAGGCAAGGCTAAGGCAGGACAACGCAAGGCTAGGCAATGCACGGAAGGCAAGCAAAGAGTAACGGAAGGCAAGGAAGGCAAGGGAAGGCAAAGGTAAAGGAAGGAATGGCACGGTAAGCGGAAACAAGGCTAAGGCACGACAACTCGGGACTAGGCAATGCAAGGCAAGGCAAGGAAAGGGTAACGCAAGGCAAGGCACGGTCAGGCGACGCAAGGCTAATGCACGACAACGCAAGGCTAGGCAATGCACGGAAGGTAAGTTAAGAGTAACGGAAGGCAAGGAAGGCAAGGGAAAGCAAGGGTAGGCAAGGGCAACGGACGGAACGGCACGTTAAGGGGAAACAAGCCTAAGGCACGACAACGCAGGACTAGGCAATGCCCGGCAAGGCAAGGAAAGGGTAACGCAAGGCAAGGCACGGTCAGGCGAGCCAAGGCTAAGGCACGACAACGCAAGTCTAGGCAGTGCACGGCTAGGCAAGGAAAGAGTAACGGAAGGAAAGGAAGGGAAGGCAAAGTAAGGCAAGGCAAGTGTAACGGAAGAAACGGCACAGCAAGGGGAAACAAGGCTAAGGCAAGACAACGCACGGCTAGGCAATGCACGGCAAGGGAAGTAAAGGGTAACGCAAGGCAAGGCACGGTCAGGCGAGGCAAGGCTAATGCACGACAACGCAAGGCTAGGCAATGCACGGCTAGGCAAGGAAAGAGTAACGGAAGGAAAGGAAGGCAAAGCAAAGCAAGGCAAGGCAAGTGCAACAAAAGGCACGGCACGGCAAGGGGAAACAAGGGTAAGGCTCGACAACGCAAGGCTAGGCAGTGCACGGCAAGGCAAGGAAAGAGTAACGGAAGGAAAGAAAGGCAAGGGAAAGGAAGGGAAGGCAAGGCTAACGGACGGAACGGCACGGTACGGGGAAACAAGGCTAAGGCACGACAACGCAGGACTAGGCAATGCACGGCAAGGCAAAGAAAGGGTAAAGCAAGGCAAGGCACGGTCAGGCGACGCAAGGCTAAGGCACGACAACGCAAGGCTAGGCAATGCACGGAAGGTAAGTAAAGAGTAACGGAAGGCAAGGAAGGCAAGGCAAAGAAAGGCAAGGCAAGTGTAACGGAAGGAACGGCACAGCAAGGGGAAACAAGGCTAAGGCACGACAACGCACGGCTAGGCAGTGCACGGCTAGGCAAGGAAAGAGTAACGGAAGGAAAGAAAGGCAAGGGAAAGCAAGGGAAGGCAAGGCTAACGGAAGGAACGGCACGGTACGGGGAAACAAGGCTAAGGCACGACAACGCAGGACTAGGCAATGCACGGCAAGGCAAAGAAAGGGTAACGCAAGGAAAGGCACGGTCAGGCGACGCAAGGCTAAGGCACGACAACGCAAGGCTAGGCAATGCACGGAAGGTAAGTAAAGAGTAACGGAAGGCAAGGAAGGCAAGGGAAAGCAAGGGAAGGCAAGGGCAACGGACGGAACGGCACGTTAAGGGGAAACAAGCCTAAGGCACGACAACGCAGGAATAGGCAATGCACGGCAAGGCAAGGAAAGGGTAACGCAAGGCAAGGCACGGTCAGGCGAGGCAACGCTAATGCACGAAAAAGCACGGCTAGGCAATGCACGGCAAGGCAAGGAAAGGGTAACGCAAGGCAAGGCACGGTCAGGCGAGGCAAGGCTAATGCACGACAACGCAAGGCTAGGCAATGCACGGCAAGGCAAGGAAAGGGTAACGCAAGGCAATGCACGGTCAGGCGAGGCAAGGCTAATGCACGACAACGCAAGGCTAGGCAGTGCTCGGCAAGGCAAGGAAAGAGTAACGGAAGGAAAGAAAGGCAAGGGAAAGCAAGGGAAGGCAAGGGTAACGGAAGGAACGGCACGGTAAGGGGAAACAAGGCTAAGGCACGACAACGCAGGACTAGGCAATGCACGGCAAGGCAAAGAAAGGGTAACGGAAGGAGAGGAAGGCAAGGCAAAGCAAGCCAAGGCAAGTGTAACAAAAGGCAAGGCACGGCAAGGGGAAACAAAGGTAAGGTACGGCAACGCACGGCTAGGCAATGCACGGCCAAGCAAGGAAAGGGTAACGCAAGGCAAGGCACGGTGAGGAAAGGCAAGGCTAATGCACGACAATGCAGGGCTAGGCAATGCACGGCAAGGCAAGGAAAGCATAACGCAAGGCAAGGCACGGTCAGGCGAGGCAAGGCTAATGCACGACAACGCAAGGCTAGGCAGTGCTCGGCAAGGCAAGGAAAGAGTAACGGAAGGAAAGAAAGGCAAGGGAAAGCAAGGGAAGGCAAGGGTAACGGAAGGAACGGCACGGTAAGGGGAAACAAGGCTAAGGCACGACAACGCAGGACTAGGCAATGCACGGCAAGGCAAGGAAAGGGTAACGCAAGGCAAGGCACGGTCAGGCGAGGCAAGGCTAAGGCAGGACAACGCAAGGCTAGGCAATGCACGGAAGGCAAGCAAAGAGTAACGGAAGGCAAGGAAGGCAAGGGAAGGCAAAGGTAAAGGAAGGAACGGCACGGTAAGCGGAAACAAGGCTAAGGCACGACAACGCACGGCTAGGCAGTGCACGGCTAGGCAAGGAAAGGAAAGGAAAGGAAGGCAAGGCAAAGTAAGGCAAGGCACGTGTAACGGAAGAAACGGCACAGCAAGGGGAAACAAGGCTAAGGCAAGACAACGCACGGCTAGGCAATGCACGGCAAGGGAAGGAAAGGGTAACGAAAGGCAAGGCACGGTCAGGCGAGGCAAGGCTAATGCACGACAACGCAAGGCTAGGCAATGCACGGCTAGGCAAGGAAAGAGTAACGGAAGGAAAGGAAGGCAAAGCAATGCAAGGCAAGGCAAGTGTAACAAAAGGCACGGCACGGCAAGGGGAAACAAGGGTAAGGCACGACAACGCAAGGCTAGGCAGTGCACGGCAAGGCAAGGAAAGGGTAACGCAAGGCAAGGTACGGTGAGGCAAGGGAAGGCTAATGCACGACAACGCAAGGCTAGGCAGTGCACAGCTAGGCAAGGAAAGAGTAACGGAAGGAAAGGAAGGCAAGGCAAAGAAAGGCAAGGCAAGTGTAACGGAAGGAACGGCACAGCAAGGGGAAACAAGGCTAAGGCACGACAACGCAGGACTAGGCAATGCACGGCAAGGCAAAGAAAGGGTAACGCAAGGCAAGGCACGGTCAGGCGACGCATTCTAAGGCACGACAACGCAAGGCTAGGCAATGCACGGAAGGTAAGTAAAGAGTAACGGAAGGCAAGGAAGGCAAGGGAAAGCAAGGGTAGGCAAGGGCAACGGACGGAACGGCACGTTAAGGGGAAACAAGCCTAAGGCACGACAACGCAGGACTAGGCAATGCACGGCAAGGCAAGGAAAGGGTAACGCAAGGCAAGGCACGGTCAGGCGAGGCAAGGCTAATGCACGACAACGCAAGGCTAGGCAATGCACGGCAAGGCAAGGAAAGGGTAACGCAAGGCAATGCACGGTCAGGCGAGGCAAGGCTAATGCACGACAACGCAAGGCTAGGCAGTGCTCGGCAAGGCAAGGAAAGAGTAACGGAAGGAAAGAAAGGCAAGGGAAAGCAAGGGAAGGCAAGGGTAACGGAAGGAACGGCACGGTAAGGGGAAACAAGGCTAAGGCACGACAACGCAGGACTAGGCAATGCACGGCAAGGCAAAGAAAGCGTAACGCAAGGCAAGGCACGGTCAGGCGAGGCAAGGCTAATGCACGACAACGAAAGGCTAGGCAATGCACGGCTAGGCAAGGAAAGAGTAACGGAAGGAGAGGAAGGCAAGGCAAAGCAAGGCAAGGCAAGTGTAACAAAAGGCAAGGAACGGCAAGGGGAAACAAGGGTAAGGCACGGCAACGCACGGCTAGGCAATGCACGGCCAAGCAAGGAAAGGGTAACGCAAGGCAAGGCACGGTGAGGAAAGGCAAGGCTAATGCACGACAATGCAGGGCTAGGCAATGCACGGCAAGGTAAGGAAAGCATAACGCAAGGCAAGGCACGGTCAGGCGAGGCAAGGCTAATGCACGACAACGCAAGGCTAGGCAGTGCTCGGCAAGGCAAGGAAAGAGTAACGGAAGGAAAGAAAGGCAAGGGAAAGCAAGGGAAGGCAAGGGTAACGGAAGGAACGGCACGGTAAGGGGAAACAAGGCTAAGGCACGACAACGCAGGATTAGGCTATGCACGGCAAGGCAAGGAAAGGGTAACGCAAGGCAAGGCACGGTCAGGCGAGGCAAGGCTAAGGCAGGACAACGCAAGGCTAGGCAATGCACGGAAGGCAAGCAAAGAGTAACGGAAGGCAAGGAAGGCAAGGGAAGGCAAAGGTAAAGGAAGGAATGGCACGGTAAGCGGAAACA
The DNA here is from genome assembly GCF_037893015.1 of Macrotis lagotis. Classification (NCBI taxonomy): domain Eukaryota; kingdom Metazoa; phylum Chordata; class Mammalia; order Peramelemorphia; family Peramelidae; genus Macrotis; species Macrotis lagotis. The sequence continues at coordinate 64,422 of NW_027422287.1, read as the reverse complement.
AGGCTAAGGCACGACAACTCGGGACTAGGCAATGCAAGGCAAGGCAAGGAAAGGGTAACGCAAGGCAAGGCACGGTCAGGCGACGCAAGGCTAAGGCACGACAACGCAAGGCTAGGCAATGCACGGAAGGTAAGTTAAGAGTAACGGAAGGCAAGGAAGGCAAGGGAAAGCAAGGGTAGGCAAGGGCAACGGACGGAACGGCACGTTAAGGGGAAACAAGCCTAAGGCACGACAACGCAGGACTAGGCAATGCCCGGCAAGGCAAGGAAAGGGTAACGCAAGGCAAGGCACGGTCAGGCGAGCCAAGGCTAAGGCACGACAACGCAAGTCTAGGCAGTGCACGGCTAGGCAAGGAAAGAGTAACGGAAGGAAAGGAAGGCAAGGCAAAGTAAGGCAAGGCAAGTGTAACGGAAGAAACGGCACAGCAAGGGGAAACAAGGCTAAGGCAAGACAACGCACGGCTAGGCAATGCACGGCAAGGGAAGTAAAGGGTAACGCAAGGCAAGGCACGGTCAGGCGAGGCAAGGCTAATGCACGACAACGCAAGGCTAGGCAATGCACGGCTAGGCAAGGAAAGAGTAACGGAAGGAAAGGAAGGCAAAGCAAAGCAAGGCAAGGCAAGTGCAACAAAAGGCACGGCACGGCAAGGGGAAACAAGGGTAAGGCTCGACAACGCAAGGCTAGGCAGTGCACGGCAAGGCAAGGAAAGAGTAACGGAAGGAAAGAAAGGCAAGGGAAAGGAAGGGAAGGCAAGGCTAACGGACGGAACGGCACGGTACGGGGAAACAAGGCTAAGGCACGACAACGCAGGACTAGGCAATGCACGGCAAGGCAAAGAAAGGGTAAAGCAAGGCAAGGCACGGTCAGGCGACGCAAGGCTAAGGCACGACAACGCAAGGCTAGGCAATGCACGGAAGGTAAGTAAAGAGTAACGGAAGGCAAGGAAGGCAAGGCAAAGAAAGGCAAGGCAAGTGTAACGGAAGGAACGGCACAGCAAGGGGAAACAAGGCTAAGGCACGACAACGCACGGCTAGGCAGTGCACGGCTAGGCAAGGAAAGAGTAACGGAAGGAAAGAAAGGCAAGGGAAAGCAAGGGAAGGCAAGGCTAACGGAAGGAACGGCACGGTACGGGGAAACAAGGCTAAGGCACGACAACGCAGGACTAGGCAATGCACGGCAAGGCAAAGAAAGGGTAACGCAAGGAAAGGCACGGTCAGGCGACGCAAGGCTAAGGCACGACAACGCAAGGCTAGGCAATGCACGGAAGGTAAGTAAAGAGTAACGGAAGGCAATGCACGGTCAGGCGAGGCAAGGCTAATGCACGACAACGCAAGGCTAGGCAATGCACGGCAAGGCAAGGAAAGGGTAACGCAAGGCAATGCACGGTCAGGCGAGGCAAGGCTAATGCACGACAACGCAAGGCTAGGCAGTGCTCGGCAAGGCAAGGAAAGAGTAACGGAAGGAAAGAAAGGCAAGGGAAAGCAAGGGAAGGCAAGGGTAACGGAAGGTACGGCACGGTAAGGGGAAACAAGGCTAAGGCACGACAACGCAGGACTAGGCAATGCACGGCAAGGCAAAGAAAGGGTAACGGAAGGAGAGGAAGGCAAGGCAAAGCAATCCAAGGCAAGTGTAACAAAAGGCAAGGCACGGCAAGGGGAAACAAAGGTAAGGCACGGCAACGCACGGCTAGGCAATGCACGGCCAAGCAAGGAAAGGGTAACGCAAGGCAAGGCACGGTGAGGAAAGGCAAGGCTAATGCACGACAATGCAGGGCTAGGCAATGCACGGCAAGGCAAGGAAAGCATAACGCAAGGCAAGGCACGGTCAGGCGAGGCAAGGCTAATGCACGACAACGCAAGGCTAGGCAGTGCTCGGCAAGGCAAGGAAAGAGTAACGGAAGGAAAGAAAGGCAAGGGAAAGCAAGGGAAGGCAAGGGTAACGGAAGGAACGGCACGGTAAGGGGAAACAAGGCTAAGGCACGACAACGCAGGACTAGGCAATGCACGGCAAGGCAAGGAAAGGGTAACGCAAGGCAAGGCACGGTCAGGCGAGGCAAGGCTAAGGCAGGACAACGCAAGGCTAGGCAATGCACGGAAGGCAAGCAAAGAGTAACGGAAGGCAAGGAAGGCAAGGGAAGGCAAAGGTAAAGGAAGGAACGGCACGGTAAGCGGAAACAAGGCTAAGGCACGACAACGCACGGCTAGGCAGTGCACGGCTAGGCAAGGAAAGGAAAGGAAAGGAAGGCAAGGCAAAGTAAGGCAAGGCACGTGTAACGGAAGAAACGGCACAGCAAGGGGAAACAAGGCTAAGGCAAGACAACGCACGGCTAGGCAATGCACGGCAAGGGAAGGAAAGGGTAACGAAAGGCAAGGCACGGTCAGGCGAGGCAAGGCTAATGCACGACAACGCAAGGCTAGGCAATGCACGGCTAGGCAAGGAAAGAGTAACGGAAGGAAAGGAAGGCAAAGCAATGCAAGGCAAGGCAAGTGTAACAAAAGGCACGGCACGGCAAGGGGAAACAAGGGTAAGGCACGACAACGCAAGGCTAGGCAGTGCACGGCAAGGCAAGGAAAGGGTAACGCAAGGCAAGGTACGGTGAGGCAAGGGAAGGCTAATGCACGACAACGCAAGGCTAGGCAGTGCACAGCTAGGCAAGGAAAGAGTAACGGAAGGAAAGGAAGGCAAGGCAAAGAAAGGCAAGGCAAGTGTAACGGAAGGAACGGCACAGCAAGGGGAAACAAGGCTAAGGCACGACAACGCAGGACTAGGCAATGCACGGCAAGGCAAAGAAAGGGTAACGCAAGGCAAGGCACGGTCAGGCGACGCAAGGCTAAGGCACGACAACGCAAGGCTAGGCAATGCACGGAAGGTAAGTAAAGAGTAACGGAAGGCAAGGAAGGCAAGGGAAAGCAAGGGTAGGCAAGGGCAACGGACGGAACGGCACGTTAAGGGGAAACAAGCCTAAGGCACGACAACGCAGGACTAGGCAATGCACGGCAAGGCAAGGAAAGGGTAACGCAAGGCAAGGCACGGTCAGGCGAGTCAATCCTATTGCACGACAACGCAAGGCTAGGCAATGCACGGCAAGGCAAGGAAAGAGTAACGCAAGGCAATGCACGGTCAGGCGAGGCAAGGCTAAGGCACGACAACGCAAGGCTAGGCAGTGCTCGGCAAGGCAAGGAAAGAGTAACGGAAGGAAAGAAAGGCAAGGGAAAGCAAGGGAAGGCAAGGGTAACGGAAGGAACGGCACGGTAAGGGGAAACAAGGCTAAGGCACGACAACGCAGGACTAGGCAATGCACGGCAAGGCAAAGAAAGCGTAACGCAAGGCAAGGCAGGGTCAGGCGAGGCAAGGCTAATGCACGACAACGCAAGGCTAGGCAATGCACGGCAAGGCAAAGAAAGGGTAACGCAAGGCAAGGCACGATCAGTCGACGCAAGGCTAAGGCACGACAACGCAAGGCTAGGCAATGCACGGAAGGTAAGTAAAGAGTAACGGAAGGCAAGGAAGGCAAGGGAAAGCAAGGCAAGGCAAGGCTAACGGACGGAACGGCACGTTAAGGGGAAACAAGCCTAAGGCACGACAACGCAGGACTAGGCAATGCACGGCAAGGCAAGGCAAGTGTAACAAAAGGCAAGGCACGGCAAGGGGAAACAATGGTAAGGCACGGCAACGCACGGCTAGGCAATGCACGGCCAAGCAAGGAAAGGGTAACGCAAGGCAAGGCACGGTGAGGAAAGGCAAGGCTAATGCACGACAATGCAGGGCTAGGCAATGCACGGCAAGGCAAGGAAAGCATAACGCAAGGCAAGGCACGGTCAGGCGAGGCAAGGCTAATGAACGACAACGCAAGGCTAGGCAGTGCTCGGCAAGGCAAGGAAAGAGTAACGGAAGGAAAGAAAGGCAAGGGAAAGCAAGGGAAGGCAAGGGTAACGGAAGGAACGGCACGGTAAGGGGAAACAAGGGTAAGGCACGACAACGCAGGACTAGGCAATGCACGGCAAGGCAAAGAAAGGGTAACGGAAGGAGAGGAAGGCAAGGCAAAGCAAGCCAAGGCAAGTGTAACAAAAGGCAAGGCACGGCAAGGGGAAACAAAGGTAAGGCACGGCAACGCACGGCTAGGCAATGCACGGCCAAGCAAGGAAAGGGTAACGCAAGGCAAGGCACGGTGAGGAAAGGCAAGGCTAATGCACGACAATGCAGGGCTAGGCAATGCACGGCAAGGCAAGGAAAGCATAACGCAAGGCAAGGCACGGTCAGGCGAGGCAAGGCTAATGCACGACAACGCAAGGCTAGGCAGTGCTCGGCAAGGCAAGGAAAGAGTAACGGAAGGAAAGAAAGGCAAGGGAAAGCAAGGGAAGGCAAGGGTAACGGAAGGAACGGCACGGTAAGGGGAAACAAGGCTAAGGCACGACAACGCAGGACTAGGCAATGCACGGCAAGGCAAGGAAAGGGTAACGTAAGGCAAGGCACGGTCAGGCGAGGCAAGGCTAAGGCAGGACAACGCAAGGCTAGGCAATGCACGGAAGGCAAGCAAAGAGTAACGGAAGGCAAGGAAGGCAAGGGAAGGCAAAGGTAAAGGAAGGAACGGCACGGTAAGCGGAAACAAGGCTAAGGCACGACAACGCACGGCTAGGCAGTGCACGGCTAGGCAAGGAAAGGAAAGGAAAGGAAGGCAAGGCAAAGTAAGGCAAGGCACGTGTAACGGAAGAAACGGCACAGCAAGGGGAAACAAGGCTAAGGCAAGACAACGCACGGCTAGGCAATGCACGGCAAGGGAAGGAAAGGGTAACGAAAGGCAAGGCACGGTCAGGCGAGGCAAGGCTAATGCACGACAACGCAAGGCTAGGCAATGCACGGCTAGGCAAGGAAAGAGTAACGGAAGGAAAGGAAGGCAAAGCAATGCAAGGCAAGGCAAGTGTAACAAAAGGCACGGCACGGCAAGGGGAAACAAGGGTAAGGCACGACAACGCAAGGCTAGGCAGTGCACGGCAAGGCAAGGAAAGGGTAACGCAAGGCAAGGTACGGTGAGGCAAGGGAAGGCTAATGCACGACAACGCAAGGCTAGGCAGTGCACAGCTAGGCAAGGAAAGAGTAACGGAAGGAAAGGAAGGCAAGGCAAAGAAAGGCAAGGCAAGTGTAACGGAAGGAACGGCACAGCAAGGGGAAACAAGGCTAAGGCACGACAACGCAGGACTAGGCAATGCACGGCAAGGCAAAGAAAGGGTAACGCAAGGCAAGGCACGGTCAGGCGACGCAAGGCTAAGGCACGACAACGCAAGGCTAGGCAATGCACGGAAGGTAAGTAAAGAGTAACGGAAGGCAAGGAAGGCAAGGGAAAGCAAGGGTAGGCAAGGGCAACGGACGGAACGGCACGTTAAGGGGAAACAAGCCTAAGGCACGACAACGCAGGACTAGGCAATGCACGGCAAGGCAAGGAAAGGGTAACGCAAGGCAAGGCACGGTCAGGCGAGTCAAGGCTATTGCACGACAACGCAAGGCTAGGCAATGCACGGCAAGGCAAGGAAAGAGTAACGCAAGGCAATGCACGGTCAGGCGAGGCAAGGCTAATGCACGACAACGCAAGGCTAGGCAATGCACGGAAGGCAAGCAAAGAGTAACGGAAGGCAAGGCACGGTCAGGCGAGGCAAGGCTAATGCACGACAACGCAAGGCTAGGCAGTGCTCGGCAAGGCAAGGAAAGAGTAACGGAAGGAAAGAAAGGCAAGGGAAAGCAAGGGAAGGGAAGGGTAACGGAAGGAACGGCACGGTAAGGGGAAACAAGGCTAAGGCACGACAACGCAGGACTAGGCAATGCACGGCAAGGCAAAGAAAGGGTAACGCAAGGCAAGGCAAGGTCAGGCGAGGCAAGGCTAATGCACGACAACGCAAGGCTAGGCAATGCACGGCTAGGCAAGGAAAGAGTAACGGAAGGAGAGGAAGGCAAGGCAAAGCAAGGCAAGGCAAGTGTAACAAAAGGCAAGGCACGGCAAGGGGAAACAATGGTAAGGCACGGCAACGCACGGCTAGGCAATGCACGGCCAAGCAAGGAAAGGGTAACGCAAGGCAAGGCACGGTGAGGAAAGGCAAGGCTAATGCACGACAATGCAGGGCTAGGCAATGCACGGCAAGGCAAGGAAAGCATAACGCAAGGCAAGGCACGGTCAGGCGAGGCAAGGCTAATGCACGACAACGCAAGGCTAGGCAGTGCTCGGCAAGGCAAGGAAAGAGTAACGGAAGGAAAGAAAGGCAAGGGAAAGCAAGGGAAGGCAAGGGTAACGGAAGGAACGGCACGGTAAGGGGAAACAAGGGTAAGGCACGACAACGCAGGACTAGGCAATGCACGGCAAGGCAAAGAAAGGGTAACGCAAGGCAAGGCACGGTCAGGCGAGGCAAGGCTAATGCACGACAACGCAAGGCTAGGCAATGCACGGCTAGGCAAGGAAAGAGTAACGGAAGGAGAGGAAGGCAAGGCAAAGCAAGGCAAGGCAAGTGTAACAAAAGGCAAGGCACGGCAAGGGGAAACAAGGGTAAGGCACGGCAACGCACGGCTAGGCAATGCACGGCCAAGCAAGGAAAGGGTAACGCAAGGCAAGGCACGGTCAGGCGAGCCAAGGCTAAGGCACGACAACGCAAGGCTAGGCAGTGCACGGCTAGGCAAGGAAAGAGTAACGGAAGGAAAGGAAGGCAAGGCAAAGTAAGGCAAGGCAAGTGTAACGGAAGAAACGGCACAGCAAGGGGAAACAAGGCTAAGGCAAGACAACGCACGGCTAGGCAATGCACGGCAAGGGAAGGAAAGGGTAACGCAAGGCAAGGCACGGTCAGGCGAGGCAAGGCTAATGCACGACAACGCAAGGCTAGGCAATGCACGGCTAGGCAAGGAAAGAGTAACGGAAGGAAAGAAAGGCAAGGGAAAGCAAGGGAAGGCAAGGGTAACGGAAGGAACGGCACGGTAAGGGGAAACAAGGCTAAGGCACGACAACGCAGGACTAGGCAATGCACGGCAAGGCAAAGAAAGGGTAACGGAAGGAGAGGAAGGCAAGGCAAAGCAAGCCAAGGCAAGTGTAACAAAAGGCAAGGCACGGCAAGGGGAAACAAAGGTAAGGCACGGCAACGCACGGCTAGGCAATGCACGGCCAAGCAAGGAAAGGGTAACGCAAGGCAAGGCACGGTGAGGAAAGGCAAGGCTAATGCACGACAATGCAGGGCTAGGCAATGCACGGCAAGGCAAGGAAAGCATAACGCAAGGCAAGGCACGGTCAGGCGAGGCAAGGCTAATGCACGACAACGCAAGGCTAGGCAGTGCTCGGCAAGGCAAGGAAAGAGTAACGGAAGGAAAGAAAGGCAAGGGAAAGCAAGGGAAGGCAAGGGTAACGGAAGGAACGGCACGGTAAGCGGAAACAAGGCTAAGGCACGACAACACACGGCTAGGCAGTGCACGGCTAGGCAAGGAAAGGAAAGGAAAGGAAGGCAAGGCAAAGTAAGGCAAGGCACGTGTAACGGAAGAAACGGCACAGCAAGGGGAAACAAGGCTAAGGCAAGACAACGCACGGCTAGGCAATGCACGGCAAGGGAAGGAAAGGGTAACGAAAGGCAAGGCACGGTCAGGCGAGGCAAGGCTAATGCACGACAACGCAAGGCTAGGCAATGCACGGCTAGGCAAGGAATGAGTAACGGAAGGAAAGGAAGGCAAAGCAATGCAAGGCAAGGCAAGTGTAACAAAAGGCACGGCACGGCAAGGGGAAACAAGGGTAAGGCACGACAACGCAAGGCTAGGCAGTGCACGGCAAGGCAAGGAAAGGGTAACGCAAGGCAAGGTACGGTGAGGCAAGGGAAGGCTAATGCACGACAACGCAAGGCTAGGCAGTGCACAGCTAGGCAAGGAAAGAGTAACGGAAGGAAAGGAAGGCAAGGCAAAGAAAGGCAAGGCAAGTGTAACGGAAGGAACGGCACAGCAAGGGGAAACAAGGCTAAGGCACGACAACGCAGGACTAGGCAATGCACGGCAAGGCAAAGAAAGGGTAACGCAAGGCAAGGCACGGTCAGGCGACGCAAGGCTAAGGCACGACAACGCAAGGCTAGGCAATGCACGGAAGGTAAGTAAAGAGTAACGGAAGGCAAGGAAGGCAAGGGAAAGCAAGGGTAGGCAAGGGCAACGGACGGAACGGCACGTTAAGGGGAAACAAGCCTAAGGCACGACAACGCAGGACTAGGCAATGCACGGCAAGGCAAGGAAAGGGTAACGCAAGGCAAGGCACGGTCAGGCGAGGCAACGCTAATGCACGAAAAAGCACGGCTAGGCAATGCACGGCAAGGCAAGGAAAGGGTAACGCAAGGCAAGGCACGGTCAGGCGAGTCAAGGCTATTGCACGACAACGCAAGGCTAGGCAATGCACGGCAAGGCAAGGAAAGAGTAACGCAAGGCAATGCACGGTCAGGCGAGGCAAGGCTAAGGCACGACAACGCAAGGCTAGGCAGTGCTCGGCAAGGCAAGGAAAGAGTAACGGAAGGAAAGAAAGGCAAGGGAAAGCAAGGGAAGGCAAGGGTAACGGAAGGAACGGCACGGTAAGGGGAAACAAGGCTAAGGCACGACAACGCAGGACTAGGCAATGCACGGCAAGGCAAAGAAAGCGTAACGCAAGGCAAGGCAGGGTCAGGCGAGGCAAGGCTAATGCACGACAACGCAAGGCTAGGCAATGCACGGCAAGGCAAAGAAAGGGTAACGCAAGGCAAGGCACGATCAGTCGACGCAAGGCTAAGGCACGACAACGCAAGGCTAGGCAATGCACGGAAGGTAAGTAAAGAGTAACGGAAGGCAAGGAAGGCAAGGGAAAGCAAGGCAAGGCAAGGCTAACGGACGGAACGGCACGTTAAGGGGAAACAAGCCTAAGGCACGACAACGCAGGACTAGGCAATGCACGGCAAGGCAAGGAAAGGGTAATGCAAGGCAAGGCACGGTCAGGCGAGGCAACGCTAATGCACGAAAAAGCACGGCTAGGCAATGCACGGCAAGGCAAGGAAAGGGTAACGCAAGGCAAGGCACGGTCAGGCGAGGCAAGGCTAATGCACGACAACGCAAGGCTAGGCAATGCACGGCAAGGCAAGGAAAGGGTAACGCAAGGCAATGCACGGTCAGGCGAGGCAAGGCTAATGCACGACAACGCAAGGCTCGGCAGTGCTCGGCAAGGCAAGGAAAGAGTAACGGAAGGAAAGAAAGGCAAGGGAAAGCAAGGGAAGGGAAGGGTAACGGAAGGAACGGCACGGTAAGGGGAAACAAGGCTAAGGCACGACAACGCAGGACTAGGCAATGCACGGCAAGGCAAAGAAAGGGTAACGCAAGGCAAGGCAAGGTCAGGCGAGGCAAGGCTAATGCACGACAACGCAAGGCTAGGCAATGCACGGCTAGGCAAGGAAAGAGTAACGGAAGGAGAGGAAGGCAAGGCAAAGCAAGGCAAGGCAAGTGTAACAAAAGGCAAGGCACGGCAAGGGGAAACAATGGTAAGGCACGGCAACGCACGGCTAGGCAATGCACGGCCAAGCAAGGAAAGGGTAACGCAAGGCAAGGCACGGTGAGGAAAGGCAAGGCTAATGCACGACAATGCAGGGCTAGGCAATGCACGGCAAGGCAAGGAAAGCATAACGCAAGGCAAGGCACGGTCAGGCGAGGCAAGGCTAATGCACGACAACGCAAGGCTAGGCAGTGCTCGGCAAGGCAAGGAAAGAGTAAGGGAAGGAAAGAAAGGCAAGGGAAAGCAAGGGAAGGCAAGGGTAACGGAAGGAACGGCACGGTAAGGGGAAACAAGGGTAAGGCACGACAACGCAAGACTAGGCAATGCACGGCAAGGCAAAGAAAGGGTAACGCAAGGCAAGGCACGGTCAGGCGAGGCAAGGCTAATGCACGACAACGCAAGTCTAGGCAATGCACGGCTAGGCAAGGAAAGAGTAACGGAAGGAGAGGAAGGCAAGGCAAAGCAAGGCAAGGCAAGTGTAACAAAAGGCAAGGCACGGCAAGGGGAAACAAGGGTAAGGCACGGCAACGCACGGCTAGGCAATGCACGGCCAAGCAAGGAAAGGGTAACGCAAGGCAAGGGACGGTCAGGCGAGCCAAGGCTAAGGCACGACAACGCAAGGCTAGGCAGTGCACGGCTAGGCAAGGAAAGAGTAACGGAAGGAAAGGAAGGCAAGGCAAAGTAAGGCAAGGCAAGTGTAACGGAAGAAACGGCACAGCAAGGGGAAACAAGGCTAAGGCAAGACAACGCACGGCTAGGCAATGCACGGCAAGGGAAGGAAAGGGTAACGCAAGGCAAGGCACGGTCAGGCGAGGCAAGGCTAATGCACGACAACGCAAGGCTAGGCAATGCACGGCTAGGCAAGGAAAGAGTAACGGAAGGAAAGGAAGGCAAAGCAAAGCAAGGCAAGGCAAGTGTAACAAAAGGCACGGCACGGCAAGGGGAAACAAGGGTAAGGCACGACAACGCAAGGCTAGGCAGTGCACGGCAAGGCAAGGAAAGGGTAACGCAAGGCAAGGTACGGTGAGGCAAGGGAAGGCTAATGCACGACAACGCAAGGCTAGGCAGTGCACGGCTAGGCAAGGAAAGAGTAACGGAAGGAAAGGAAGGCAAGGCAAAGAAAGGCAAGGCAAGTGTAACGGAAGGAACGGCACAGCAAGGGGAAACAAGGCTAAGGCACGACAACGCACGGCTAGGCAGTGCACGGCTAGGCAAGGAAAGAGTAACGGAAGGAAAGAAAGGCAAGGGAAAGCAAGGGAAGGCAAGGCTAACGGAAGGAACGGCACGGTACGGGGAAACAAGGCTAAGGCACGACAACGCAGGACTAGGCAATGCACGGCAAGGCAAAGAAAGGGTAACGCAAGGCAAGGCACGGTCAGGCGACGCAAGGCTAAGGCACGACAACGCAAGGCTAGGCAATGCTCGGAAGGTAAGTAAAGAGTAACGGAAGGCAAGGAAGGCAAGGGAAAGCAAGGGTAGGCAAGGGCAATGGACGGAACGGCACGTTAAGGGGAAACAAGCCTAAGGCACGACAACGCAGGACTAGGCAATGCACGGCAAGGCAAGGAAAGGGTAACGCAAGGCAAGGCACGGTCAGGCGAGGCAACGCTAATGCACGAAAAAGCACGGCTAGGCAATGCACGGCAAGGCAAGGAAAGGGTAACGCAAGGCAAGGCACGGTCAGGCGAGGCAAGGCTAATGCACGACAACGCAAGGCTAGGCAATGCAAGGCAAGGCAAGGAAAGAGTAACGCAAGGCAATGCACGGTCAGGCGAGGCAAGGCTAAGGCACGACAACGCAAGGCTAGGCAATGCACGGCTAGGCAAGGAAAGAGTAACGGAAGGAGAGGAAGGCAAGACAAAGCAAGGCAAGGCAAGTGTAACAAAAGGCAAGGCACGGCAAGGGGAAACAAGGGTAAGGCACGGCAACGCACGGCTAGGCAATGCACGGCCAAGCAAGGAAAGGGTAAAGCAAGGCAAGGCACGGTGAGGAAAGGCAAGGCTAATGCACGACAATGCAGGGCTAGGCAATGCACGGCAAGGCAAGGAAACATAACGCAAGGCAAGGCACGGTCAGGCGAGGCAAGGCTAATGCACGACAACGCAAGGCTAGGCAGTGCTCGGCAAGGCAAGGAAAGAGTAACGGAAGGAAAGAAAGGCAAGGGAAAGCAAGGGAAGGCAAGGGTAACGGAAGGAACGGCACGGTAAGGGGAAACAAGGCTAAGGCACGACAACGCAGGACTAGGCAATGCACGGCAAGGCAAGGAAAGGGTAACGCAAGGCAAGGCACGGTCAGGCGAGGCAAGGCTAAGGCAGGACAACTCAAGGCTAGGCAATGCACGGAAGGCAAGCAAAGAGTAACGGAAGGAAAGGAAGGCAAGGGAAGGCAAAGGTAAAGGAAGGAACGGCACGGTAAGCGGAAACAAGGCTAAGGCACGACAACGCACGGCTAGGCAGTGCACGGCTAGGCAAGGAAAGGGAAGGAAAGGAAGGCAAGGCAAAGTAAGGCAAGGCACGTGTAACGGAAGAAATGGCACAGCAAGGGGAAACAAGGCTAAGGCAAGACAACGCACGGCTAGGCAATGCACGGCAAGGGAAGGAAAGGGTAACGCAAGGCAAGGCACGGTCAGGCGAGGCAAGGCTAATGCACGACAACGCAAGGCTAGGGAATGCACGGCTAGGCAAGGAAAGAGTAACGGAAGGAAAGGAAGGCAAAGCAACGCAAGGCAAGGCAAGTGTAACAAAAGGCACGGCACGGCATGGGGAAACAAGGGTAAGGCACGACAACGCAAGGCTAGGCAGTGCACGGCAAGGCAAGGAAAGGGTAACGCAAGGCAAGGTACGGTTAGGCAAGGGAAGGCTAATGCACGACAACGCAAGGCTAGGCAGTGCACAGCTAGGCAAGGAAAGAGTAACGGAAGGAAAGGAAGGCAAGGCAAAGAAAGGCAAGGCAAAGTGTAACGGAAGGAACGGCACAGCAAGGGGAAACAAGGCTAAGGCACGACAACGCACGGCTAGGCAGTGCACGGCTAGGCAAGGAAAGAGTAACGGAAGGAAAGAAAGGCAAGGGAAAGCAAGGGAAGGCAAGGCTAACGGAAGGAATGGCACGGTACGGGGTAACAAGGCTAAGGCACGACAACGCAGGACTAGGCAATGCACGGCAAGGCAAAGAAAGGGTAACGCAAGGCAAGGCACGGTCAGGCGACGCAAGGCTAAGGCACGACAACGCAAGGCTAGGCAATGCACGGAAGGTAAGTAAAGAGTAACGGAAGGCAAGGAAGGCAAGGGAAAGCAAGGGTAGGCAAGGGCAACGGACGGAACGGCACGTTAAGGGGAAACAAGCCTAAGGCACGACAACGCAGGACTAGGCAATGCACGGCAAGGCAAGGAAAGGGTAACGCAAGGCAAGGCACGGTCAGGCGAGGCAAGGCTAATGCAGGACAACGCAAGGCTAGGCAATGCACGGCAAGGCAAGGAAAGAGTAACGCAAGGCAATGCACGGTCAGGCGAGGCAAGGCTAAGGCACGACAACGCAAGGCTAGGCAGTGCTCGGCAAGGCAAGGAAAGAGTAACGGATGGAAAGAAAGGCAAGGGAAAGCAAGGGAAGGCAAGGGTAACGGAAGGAACGGCACGGTAAGGGGAAACAAGGCTAAGGCACGACAACGCAGGATTAGGCTATGCACGGCAAGGCAAGGAAAGGGTAACGCAAGGCAAGGCACGGTCAGGCGAGGCAAGGCTAAGGCAGGACAACGCAAGGCTAGGCAATGCACGGAAGGCAAGCAAAGAGTAACGGAAGGCAAGGAAGGCAAGGGAAGGCAAAGGTAAAGGAAGGAACGGCACGGTAAGCGGAAACAAGGCTAAGGCACGACAACTCAGGACTAGGCAATGCAAGGCAAGGCAAGGAAAGGGTAACGCAAGGCAAGGCACGGTCAGGCGAGGCAAGGCTAATGCACGACAACGCAAGGCTAGGCAATGCACGGCTAGGCAAGGAAAGAGTAACGGAAGGAAAGGAAGGCAAGGCAAAGAAAGGCAAGGCAAGTGTAACGGAAGGAACGGCACAGCAAGGGGAAACAAGGCTAAGGCACGACAACGCACGGCTAGGCAGTGCACGGCTAGGCAAGGAAAGAGTAACGGAAGGAAAGAAAGGCAAGGGAAAGCAAGGGAAGGCAAGGCTAACGGAAGGAACGGCACGGTACGGGGAAACAAGGCTAAGGCACGACAACGCAGGACTAGGCAATGCACGGCAAGGCAAAGAAAGGGTAACGCAAGGCAAGGCACGGTCAGGCGACGCAAGGCTAAGGCACGACAACGCAAGGCTAGGCAATGCACGGAAGGTAAGTAAAGAGTAACGGAAGGCAAGGAAGGCAAGGGAAAGCAAGGGTAGGCAAGGGCAACGGACGGACGGCACGTTAAGGGGAAAGAAGCCTAAGGCACGACAACGCAGGACTAGGCAATGCACGGCAAGGCAAGGGAAGGGTAACGCAAGGCAAGGCACGGTCAGGCGAGGCAACGCTAATGCACGAAAAAGCACGGCTAGGCAATGCACGGCAAGGCAAGGAAAGGGTAACGCAAGGCAAGGCACGGTCAGGCGAGGCAAGGCTAATGCACGACAACGCAAGGCTAGGCAATGCACGGCAAGGCAAGGAAAGGGTTACGCAAGGCAATGCACGGTCAGGCGAGGCAAGGCTAATGCACGACAACGCAAGGCTAGGCAGTGCTCGGCAAGGCAAGGAAAGAGTAACGGAAGGAAAGAAAGGCAAGGGAAAGCAAGGGAAGGCAAGGTCAGGCGAGGCAAGGCTAATGCACGACAACGCAAGGCTAGGCAATGCACGGCTAGGCAAGGAAAGAGTAACGGAAGGAGAGGAAGGCAAGGCAAAGCAAGGCAAGGCAAGTGTAACAAAAGGCAAGGCACGGCAAGGGGAAACAAGGGTAAGGCACGGCAACGCACGGCTAGGCAATGCACGGCCAAGCAAGGAAAGGGTAACGCAAGGCAAGGCACGGTGAGGAAAGGCAAGGCTAATGCACGACAATGCAGGGCTAGGCAATGCACGGCAAGGCAAGGAAAGCATAACGCAAGGCAAGGCACGGTCAGGCGAGCCAAGGCTAAGGCACGACAACGCAAGGCTAGGCAGTGCACGGCTAGGCAAGGAAAGAGTAACGGAAGGAAAGGAAGGCAAGGCAAAGTAAGGCAAGGCAAGTGTAACGGAAGAAACGGCACAGCAAGGGGAAACAAGGCTAAGGCAAGACAACGCACGGCTAGGCAATGCACGGCAAGGGAAGGAAAGGGTAACGCAAGGCAAGGCACGGTCAGGCGAGGCAAGGCTAATGCACGACAACGCAAGGCTAGGCAATGCACGGCTAGGCAAGGAAAGAGTAACGGAAGGAAAGGAAGGCAAAGCAAAGCAAGGCAAGGCAAGTGTAACAAAAGGCACGGCACGGCAAGGGGAAACAAGGGTAAGGCACGACAACGCAAGGCTAGGCAGTGCACGGCAAGGCAAGGAAAGGGTAACGCAAGGCAAGGTACGGTGAGGCAAGGGAAGGCTAATGCACGACAACGCAAGGCTAGGCAGTGCACGGCTAGGCAAGGAAAGAGTAACGGAAGGAAAGGAAGGCAAGGCAAAGAAAGGCAAGGCAAGTGTAACGGAAGGAACGGCACAGCAAGGGGAAACAAGGCTAAGGCACGACAACGCACGGCTAGGCAGTGCACGGCTAGGTAAGGAAAGAGTAACGGAAGGAAAGAAAGGCAAGGGAAAGCAAGGGAAGGCAAGGCTAACGGAAGGAACGGCATGGTACGGGGAAACAAGGCTAAGGCACGACAACGCAGGACTAGGCAATGCACGGCAAGGCAAAGAAAGGGTAACGCAAGGCAAGGCACGGTCAGGCGACGCAAGGCTAAGGCACGACAACGCAAGGCTAGGCAATGCACGGAAGGTAAGTAAAGAGTAACGGAAGGCAAGGAAGGCAAGGGAAAGCAAGGGTAGGCAAGGGCAACGGACGGAACGGCACGTTAAGGGGAAACAAGCCTAAGGCACGACAACGCAGGACTAGGCAATGCACGGCAAGGCAAGGAAAGGGTAACGCAAGGCAAGGCACGGTCAGGCGAGGCAACGCTAATGCACGAAAAAGCACGGCTAGGCAATGCACGGCAAGGCAAGGAAAGGGTAACGCAAGGCAAGGCACGGTCAGGCGAGGCAAGGCTAATGCACGACAACGCAAGGCTAGGCAATGCACGGCAAGGCAAGGAAAGAGTAACGCAAGGCAATGCACGGTCAGGCGAGGCAAGGCTAAGGCACGACAACGCAAGGCTAGGCAATGCACGGCTAGGCAAGGAAAGAGTAACGGAAGGAGAGGAAGGCAAGGCAAAGCAAGGCAAGGCAAGTGTAACAAAAGGCAAGGCACGGCAAGGGGAAACAAGGGTAAGGCACGGCAACGCACGGCTAGGCAATGCACGGCCAAGCAAGGAAAGGGTAACGCAAGGCAAGGCACGGTGAGGAAAGGCAAGGCTATTGCACGACAATGCAGGGCTAGGCAATGCACGGCAAGGCAAGGAAAGCATAACGCAAGGCAAGGCACGGTCAGGCGAGGCAAGGCTAATGCACGACAACGCAAGGCTAGGCAGTGCTCGGCAAGGCAAGGAAAGAGTAACGGAAGGAAAGAAAGGCAAGGGAAAGCAAGGGAAGGCAAGGGTAACGGAAGGAACGGCACGGTAAGGGGAAACAAGGCTAAGGCACGACAACGCAGGACTAGGCAATGCACGGCAAGGCAAGGAAAGGGTAACGCAAGGCAAGGCACGGTCAGGCGAGGCAAGGCTAAGGCAGGACAACGCAAGGTTAGGCAATGCACGGAAGGCAAGCAAAGAGTAACGGAAGGCAAGGAAGGCAAGGGAAGGCAAAGGTAAAGGAAGGAACGGCACGGTAAGCGGAAACAAGGCTAAGGCACGACAACGCACGGCTAGGCAGTGCACGGCTAGGCAAGGAAAGGGAAGGAAAGGAAGGCAAGGCAAAGTAAGGCAAGGCACGTGTAACGGAAGAAACGGCACAGCAAGGGGAAACAAGGCTAAGGCAAGACAACGCACGGCTAGGCAATGCACGGCAAGGGAAGGAAAGGGTAACGCAAGGCAAGGCACGGTCAGGCGAGGCAAGGCTAATGCACGACAACGCAAGGCTAGGCAATGCACGGCTAGGCAAGGAAAGAGTAACGGAAGGAAAGGAAGGCAAAGCAATGCAAGGCAAGGCAAGTGTAACAAAAGGCACGGCACGGCAAGGGGAAACAAGGGTAAGGCACGACAACGCAAGGCTAGGCAGTGCACGGCAAGGCAAGGAAAGGGTAACGCAAGGCAAGGTACGGTGAGGCAAGGGAAGGCTAATGCACGACAACGCAAGGCTAGGCAGTGCACAGCTAGGCAAGGAAAGAGTAACGGAAGGAAAGGAAGGCAAGGCAAAGAAAGGCAAGGCAAGTGTAACGGAAGGAACGGCACAGCAAGGGGAAACAAGGCTAAGGCACGACAACGCACGGCTAGGCAGTGCACGGCTAGGCAAGGAAAGTGTAACGGAAGGAAAGTAAGGCAAGGGAAAGCAAGGGAAGGCAAGGCTAACGGAAGGAACGGCACGGTACGGGGAAACAAGGCTAAGGCACGACAACGCAGGACTAGGCAATGCACGGCAAGGCAAAGAAAGGGTAACGCAAGGCAAGGCACGGTCAGGCGAGGCAAGGCTAATGCACGACAACGCAAGGCTAGGCAATGCACGGCTAGGCAAGGAAAGAGTAACGGAAGGAGAGGAAGGCAAGGCAAAGCAAGGCAAGGCAAGTGTAACAAAAGGCAAGGCACGGCAAGGGGAAACAAGGGTAAGGCACGGCAACGCACGGCTAGGCAATGCACGGCCAAGCAAGGAAAGGGTAACGCAAGGCAAGGCACGGTGAGGAAAGGCAAGGCTAATGCACGACAATGCAGGGCTAGGCAATGCACGGCAAGGTAAGGAAAGCATAACGCAAGGCAAGGCACGGTCAGGCGAGGCAAGGCTAATGCACGACAACGCAAGGCTAGGCAGTGCTCGGCAACGGAAGGAAAGAGTAACGGAAGGAAAGAAAGGCAAGGGAAAGCAAGGGAAGGCAAGGGTAACGGAAGGAACGGCACGGTAAGGGGAAACAAGGCTAAGGCACGACAACGCAGGATTAGGCTATGCACGGCAAGGCAAGGAAAGGGTAACGCAAGGCAAGGCACGGTCAGGCGAGGCAAGGCTAAGGCAGGACAACGCAAGGCTAGGCAATGCACGGAAGGCAAGCAAAGAGTAACGGAAGGCAAGGAAGGCAAGGGAAGGCAAAGGTAAAGGAAGGAACGGCACGGTAAGCGGAAACAAGGCTAAGGCACGACAACTCGGGACTAGGCAATGCAAGGCAAGGCAAGGAAAGGGTAACGCAAGGCAAGGCACGGTCAGGCGAGGCAAGGCTAATGCACGACAACGCAAGGCTAGGCAATGCACGGCTAGGCAAGGAAAGAGTAACGGAAGGAAAGGAAGGCAAGGCAAAGAAAGGCAAGGCAAGTGAAACGGAAGGAACTGCACAGCAAGGGGAAACAAGGCTAAGGCACGACAACGAACGGCTAGGCAGTGCACGGCTAGGCAAGGAAAGAGTAACGGAAGGAAAGAAAGGCAAGGGAAAGCAAGGGAAGGCAAGGCTAACGGAAGGAACGGCACGGTACGGGGAAACAAGGCTAAGGCACGACAACGCAGGACTAGGCAATGCACGGCAAGGCAAAGAAAGGGTAACGCAAGGCAAGGCACGGTCAGGCGAGGCAACGCTAATGCACGAAAAAGCACGGCTAGGCAATGCACGGCAAGGCAAGGAAAGGGTAACGCAAGGCAAGGCACGGTCAGGCGAGGCAAGGCTAATGCACGACAACGCAAGGCTAGGCAATGCACGGCAAGGCAAGGAAAGGGTAACGCAAGGCAATGCACGGTCAGGCGAGGCAAGGCTAATGCACGACAACGCAAGGCTAGGCAATGCACGGCTAGGCAAGGAAAGAGTAACGGAAGGAGAGGAAGGCAAGGCAAAGCAAGGCAAGGCAAGTGTAACAAAAGGCAAGGCACGGCAAGGGGAAACAAGGGTAAGGCACGGCAACGCACGGCTAGGCAATGCACGGCCAAGCAAGGAAAGGGTAACGCAAGGCAAGGCACGGTGAGGAAAGGCAAGGCTAATGCACGACAATGCAGGGCTAGGCAATGCACGGCAAGGCAAGGAAAGCATAACGCAAGGCAAGGCACGGTCAGGCGAGCCAAGGCTAAGGCACGACAACGCAAGGCTAGGCAGTGCACGGCTAGGCAAGGAAAGAGTAACGGAAGGAAAGGAAGGCAAGGCAAAGTAAGGCAAGGCAAGTGTAACGGAAGAAACGGCACAGCAAGGGGAAACAAGGCTAAGGCAAGACAACGCACGGCTAGGCAATGCACGGCAAGGGAAGGAAAGGGTAACGCAAGGCAAGGCACGGTCAGGCGAGGCAAGGCTAATGCACGACAACGCAAGGCTAGGCAATGCACGGCTAGGCAAGGAAAGAGTAACGGAAGGAAAGGAAGGCAAAGCAAAGCAAGGCAAGGCAAGTGTAACAAAAGGCACGGCACGGCAAGGGGAAACAAGGGTAAGGCACGACAACGCAAGGCTAGGCAGTGCACGGCAAGGCAAGGAAAGGGTAACGCAAGGCAAGGTACGGTGAGGCAAGGGAAGGCTAATGCACGACAACGCAAGGCTAGGCAGTGCACGGCTAGGCAAGGAAAGAGTAACGGAAGGAAAGGAAGGCAAGGCAAAGAAAGGCAAGGCAAGTGTAACGGAAGGAACGGCACAGCAAGGGGAAACAAGGCTAAGGCACGACAACGCACGGCTAGGCAGTGCACGGCTAGGCAAGGAAAGAGTAACGGAAGGAAAGAAAGGCAAGGGAAAGCAAGGGAAGGCAAGGCTAACGGAAGGAACGGCATGGTACGGGGAAACAAGGCTAAGGCACGACAACGCAGGACTAGGCAATGCACGGCAAGGCAAAGAAAGGGTAACGCAAGGCAAGGCACGGTCAGGCGACGCAAGGCTAAGGCACGACAACGCAAGGCTAGGCAATGCACGGAAGGTAAGTAAAGAGTAACGGAAGGCAAGGAAGGCAAGGGAAAGCAAGGGTAGGCAAGGGCAACGGACGGAACGGCACGTTAAGGGGAAACAAGCCTAAGGCACGACAACGCAGGACTAGGCAATGCACGGCAAGGCAAGGAAAGGGTAACGCAAGGCAAGGCACGGTCAGGCGAGGCAACGCTAATGCACGAAAAAGCACGGCTAGGCAATGCACGGCAAGGCAAGGAAAGGGTAACGCAAGGCAAGGCACGGTCAGGCGAGGCAAGGCTAATGCACGACAACGCAAGGCTAGGCAATGCACGGCAAGGCAAGGAAAGAGTAACGCAAGGCAATGCACGGTCAGGCGAGGCAAGGCTAAGGCACGACAACGCAAGGCTAGGCAATGCACGGCTAGGCAAGGAAAGAGTAACGGAAGGAGAGGAAGGCAAGGCAAAGCAAGGCAAGGCAAGTGTAACAAAAGGCAAGGCACGGCAAGGGGAAACAAGGGTAAGGCACGGCAACGCACGGCTAGGCAATGCACGGCCAAGCAAGGAAAGGGTAACGCAAGGCAAGGCACGGTGAGGAAAGGCAAGGCTATTGCACGACAATGCAGGGCTAGGCAATGCACGGCAAGGCAAGGAAAGCATAACGCAAGGCAAGGCACGGTCAGGCGAGGCAAGGCTAATGCACGACAACGCAAGGCTAGGCAGTGCTCGGCAAGGCAAGGAAAGAGTAACGGAAGGAAAGAAAGGCAAGGGAAAGCAAGGGAAGGCAAGGGTAACGGAAGGAACGGCACGGTAAGGGGAAACAAGGCTAAGGCACGACAACGCAGGACTAGGCAATGCACGGCAAGGCAAGGAAAGGGTAACGCAAGGCAAGGCACGGTCAGGCGAGGCAAGGCTAAGGCAGGACAACGCAAGGTTAGGCAATGCACGGAAGGCAAGCAAAGAGTAACGGAAGGCAAGGAAGGCAAGGGAAGGCAAAGGTAAAGGAAGGAACGGCACGGTAAGCGGAAACAAGGCTAAGGCACGACAACGCACGGCTAGGCAGTGCACGGCTAGGCAAGGAAAGGGAAGGAAAGGAAGGCAAGGCAAAGTAAGGCAAGGCACGTGTAACGGAAGAAACGGCACAGCAAGGGGAAACAAGGCTAAGGCAAGACAACGCACGGCTAGGCAATGCACGGCAAGGGAAGGAAAGGGTAACGCAAGGCAAGGCACGGTCAGGCGAGGCAAGGCTAATGCACGACAACGCAAGGCTAGGCAATGCACGGCTAGGCAAGGAAAGAGTAACGGAAGGAAAGGAAGGCAAAGCAATGCAAGGCAAGGCAAGTGTAACAAAAGGCACGGCACGGCAAGGGGAAACAAGGGTAAGGCACGACAACGCAAGGCTAGGCAGTGCACGGCAAGGCAAGGAAAGGGTAACGCAAGGCAAGGTACGGTGAGGCAAGGGAAGGCTAATGCACGACAACGCAAGGCTAGGCAGTGCACAGCTAGGCAAGGAAAGAGTAACGGAAGGAAAGGAAGGCAAGGCAAAGAAAGGCAAGGCAAGTGTAACGGAAGGAACGGCACAGCAAGGGGAAACAAGGCTAAGGCACGACAACGCACGGCTAGGCAGTGCACGGCTAGGCAAGGAAAGTGTAACGGAAGGAAAGTAAGGCAAGGGAAAGCAAGGGAAGGCAAGGCTAACGGAAGGAACGGCACGGTACGGGGAAACAAGGCTAAGGCACGACAACGCAGGACTAGGCAATGCACGGCAAGGCAAAGAAAGGGTAACGCAAGGCAAGGCACGGTCAGGCGAGGCAAGGCTAATGCACGACAACGCAAGGCTAGGCAATGCACGGCTAGGCAAGGAAAGAGTAACGGAAGGAGAGGAAGGCAAGGCAAAGCAAGGCAAGGCAAGTGTAACAAAAGGCAAGGCACGGCAAGGGGAAACAAGGGTAAGGCACGGCAACGCACGGCTAGGCAATGCACGGCCAAGCAAGGAAAGGGTAACGCAAGGCAAGGCACGGTGAGGAAAGGCAAGGCTAATGCACGACAATGCAGGGCTAGGCAATGCACGGCAAGGTAAGGAAAGCATAACGCAAGGCAAGGCACGGTCAGGCGAGGCAAGGCTAATGCACGACAACGCAAGGCTAGGCAGTGCTCGGCAACGGAAGGAAAGAGTAACGGAAGGAAAGAAAGGCAAGGGAAAGCAAGGGAAGGCAAGGGTAACGGAAGGAACGGCACGGTAAGGGGAAACAAGGCTAAGGCACGACAACGCAGGATTAGGCTATGCACGGCAAGGCAAGGAAAGGGTAACGCAAGGCAAGGCACGGTCAGGCGAGGCAAGGCTAAGGCAGGACAACGCAAGGCTAGGCAATGCACGGAAGGCAAGCAAAGAGTAACGGAAGGCAAGGAAGGCAAGGGAAGGCAAAGGTAAAGGAAGGAACGGCACGGTAAGCGGAAACAAGGCTAAGGCACGACAACTCGGGACTAGGCAATGCAAGGCAAGGCAAGGAAAGGGTAACGCAAGGCAAGGCACGGTCAGGCGAGGCAAGGCTAATGCACGACAACGCAAGGCTAGGCAATGCACGGCTAGGCAAGGAAAGTGTAACGGAAGGAAAGGAAGGCAAGGCAAAGAAAGGCAAGGCAAGTGAAACGGAAGGAACTGCACAGCAAGGGGAAACAAGGCTAAGGCACGACAACGAACGGCTAGGCAGTGCACGGCTAGGCAAGGAAAGAGTAACGGAAGGAAAGAAAGGCAAGGGAAAGCAAGGGAAGGCAAGGCTAACGGAAGGAACGGCACGGTACGGGGAAACAAGGCTAAGGCACGACAACGCAGGACTAGGCAATGCACGGCAAGGCAAAGAAAGGGTAACGCAAGGCAAGGCACGGTCAGGCGAGGCAACGCTAATGCACGAAAAAGCACGGCTAGGCAATGCACGGCAAGGCAAGGAAAGGGTAACGCAAGGCAAGGCACGGTCAGGCGAGGCAAGGCTAATGCACGACAACGCAAGGCTAGGCAATGCACGGCAAGGCAAGGAAAGGGTAACGCAAGGCAATGCACGGTCAGGCGAGGCAAGGCTAATGCACGACAACGCAAGGCTAGGCAATGCACGGCTAGGCAAGGAAAGAGTAACGGAAGGAGAGGAAGGCAAGGCAAAGCAAGGCAAGGCAAGTGTAACAAAAGGCAAGGCACGGCAAGGGGAAACAAGGGTAAGGCACGGCAACGCACGGCTAGGCAATGCACGGCCAAGCAAGGAAAGGGTAACGCAAGGCAAGGCACGGTGAGGAAAGGCAAGGCTAATGCACGACAATGCAGGGCTAGGCAATGCACGGCAAGGCAAGGAAATCATAACGCAAGGCAAGGCACGGTCAGGCGAGCCAAGGCTAAGGCACGACAACGCAAGGCTAGGCAGTGCACGGCTAGGCAAGGAAAGAGTAACGGAAGGAAAGGAAGGCAAGGCAAAGTAAGGCAAGGCAAGTGTAACGGAAGAAACGGCACAGCAAGGGGAAACAAGGCTAAGGCAAGACAACGCACGGCTAGGAAATGCACGGCAAGGGAAGGAAAGGGTAACGCAAGGCAAGGCACGGTCAGGCGAGGCAAGGCTAATGCACGACAACGCAAGGCTAGGCAATGCACGGCTAGGCAAGGAAAGAGTAACGGAAGGAAAGGAAGGCAAAGCAAAGCAAGGCAAGGCAAGTGTAACAAAAGGCACGGCACGGCAAGGGGAAACAAGGGTAAGGCACGACAACGCAAGGCTAGGCAGTGCACGGCAAGGCAAGGAAAGGGTAACGCAAGGCAAGGTACGGTGAGGCAAGGGAAGGCTAATGCACGACAACGCAAGGCTAGGCAGTGCACGGCTAGGCAAGGAAAGAGTAACGGAAGGAAAGGAAGGCAAGGCAAAGAAAGGCAAGGCAAGTGTAACGGAAGGAACGGCACAGCAAGGGGAAACAAGGCTAAGGCACGACAACGCACGGCTAGGCAGTGCACGGCTAGGCAAGGAAAGAGTAACGGAAGGAAAGAAAGGCAAGGGAAAGCAAGGGAAGGCAAGGCTAACGGAAGGAACGGCATGGTACGGGGAAACAAGGCTAAGGCACGACAACGCAGGACTAGGCAATGCACGGCAAGGCAAAGAAAGGGTAACGCAAGGCAAGGCACGGTCAGGCGACGCAAGGCTAAGGCACGACAACGCAAGGCTAGGCAATGCACGGAAGGTAAGTAAAGAGTAACGGAAGGCAAGGAAGGCAAGGGAAAGCAAGGGTAGGCAAGGGCAACGGACGGAACGGCACGTTAAGGGGAAACAAGCCTAAGGCACGACAACGCAGGACTAGGCAATGCACGGCAAGGCAAGGAAAGGGTAACGCAAGGCAAGGCACGGTCAGGCGAGGCAACGCTAATGCACGAAAAAGCACGGCTAGGCAATGCACGGCAAGGCAAGGAAAGTGTAACGCAAGGCAAGGCACGGTCAGGCGAGGCAAGGCTAATGCACGACAACGCAAGGCTAGGCAATGCACGGCAAGGCAAGGAAAGAGTAACGCAAGGCAATGCACGGTCAGGCGAGGCAAGGCTAAGGCACGACAACGCAAGGCTAGGCAATGCACGGCTAGGCAAGGAAAGAGTAACGGAAGGAGAGGAAGGCAAGGCAAAGCAAGGCAAGGCAAGTGTAACAAAAGGCAAGGCACGGCAAGGGGAAACAAGGGTAAGGCACGGCAACGCACGGCTAGGCAATGCACGGCCAAGCAAGGAAAGGGTAACGCAAGGCAAGGCACGGTGAGGAAAGGCAAGGCTATTGCACGACAATGCAGGGCTAGGCAATGCACGGCAAGGCAAGGAAAGCATAACGCAAGGCAAGGCACGGTCAGGCGAGGCAAGGCTAATGCACGACAACGCAAGGCTAGGCAGTGCTCGGCAAGGCAAGGAAAGAGTAACGGAAGGAAAGAAAGGCAAGGGAAAGCAAGGGAAGGCAAGGGTAACGGAAGGAACGGCACGGTAAGGGGAAACAAGGCTAAGGCACGACAACGCAGGACTAGGCAATGCACGGCAAGGCAAGGAAAGGGTAACGCAAGGCAAGGCACGGTCAGGCGAGGCAAGGCTAAGGCAGGACAACGCAAGGTTAGGCAATGCACGGAAGGCAAGCAAAGAGTAACGGAAGGCAAGGAAGGCAAGGGAAGGCAAAGGTAAAGGAAGGAACGGCACGGTAAGCGGAAACAAGGCTAAGGCACGACAACGCACGGCTAGGCAGTGCACGGCTAGGCAAGGAAAGGGAAGGAAAGGAAGGCAAGGCAAAGTAAGGCAAGGCACGTGTAACGGAAGAAACGGCACAGCAAGGGGAAACAAGGCTAAGGCAAGACAACGCACGGCTAGGCAATGCACGGCAAGGGAAGGAAAGGGTAACGCAAGGCAAGGCACGGTCAGGCGAGGCAAGGCTAATGCACGACAACGCAAGGCTAGGCAATGCACGGCTAGGCAAGGAAAGAGTAACGGAAGGAAAGGAAGGCAAAGCAATGCAAGGCAAGGCAAGTGTAACAAAAGGCACGGCACGGCAAGGGGAAACAAGGGTAAGGCACGACAACGCAAGGCTAGGCAGTGCACGGCAAGGCAAGGAAAGGGTAACGCAAGGCAAGGTACGGTGAGGCAAGGGAAGGCTAATGCACGACAACGCAAGGCTAGGCAGTGCACAGCTAGGCAAGGAAAGAGTAACGGAAGGAAAGGAAGGCAAGGCAAAGAAAGGCAAGGCAAGTGTAACGGAAGGAACGGCACAGCAAGGGGAAACAAGGCTAAGGCACGACAACGCACGGCTAGGCAGTGCACGGCTAGGCAAGGAAAGTGTAACGGAAGGAAAGTAAGGCAAGGGAAAGCAAGGGAAGGCAAGGCTAACGGAAGGAACGGCACGGTACGGGGAAACAAGGCTAAGGCACGACAACGCAGGACTAGGCAATGCACGGCAAGGCAAAGAAAGGGTAACGCAAGGCAAGGCACGGTCAGGCGAGGCAAGGCTAATGCACGACAACGCAAGGCTAGGCAATGCACGGCTAGGCAAGGAAAGAGTAACGGAAGGAGAGGAAGGCAAGGCAAAGCAAGGCAAGGCAAGTGTAACAAAAGGCAAGGCACGGCAAGGGGAAACAAGGGTAAGGCACGGCAACGCACGGCTAGGCAATGCACGGCCAAGCAAGGAAAGGGTAACGCAAGGCAAGGCACGGTGAGGAAAGGCAAGGCTAATGCACGACAATGCAGGGCTAGGCAATGCACGGCAAGGTAAGGAAAGCATAACGCAAGGCAAGGCACGGTCAGGCGAGGCAAGGCTAATGCACGACAACGCAAGGGTAGGCAGTGCTCGGCAACGGAAGGAAAGAGTAACGGAAGGAAAGAAAGGCAAGGGAAAGCAAGGGAAGGCAAGGGTAACGGAAGGAACGGCACGGTAAGGGGAAACAAGGCTAAGGCACGACAACGCAGGATTAGGCTATGCACGGCAAGGCAAGGAAAGGGTAACGCAAGGCAAGGCACGGTCAGGCGAGGCAAGGCTAAGGCAGGACAACGCAAGGCTAGGCAATGCACGGAAGGCAAGCAAAGAGTAACGGAAGGCAAGGAAGGCAAGGGAAGGCAAAGGTAAAGGAAGGAACGGCACGGTAAGCGGAAACAAGGCTAAGGCACGACAACTCGGGACTAGGCAATGCAAGGCAAGGCAAGGAAAGGGTAACGCAAGGCAAGGCACGGTCAGGCGAGGCAAGGCTAATGCACGACAACGCAAGGCTAGGCAATGCACGGCTAGGCAAGGAAAGAGTAACGGAAGGAAAGGAAGGCAAGGCAAAGAAAGGCAAGGCAAGTGAAACGGAAGGAACTGCACAGCAAGGGGAAACAAGGCTAAGGCACGACAACGAACGGCTAGGCAGTGCACGGCTAGGCAAGGAAAGAGTAACGGAAGGAAAGAAAGGCAAGGGAAAGCAAGGGAAGGCAAGGCTAACGGAAGGAACGGCACGGTACGGGGAAACAAGGCTAAGGCACGACAACGCAGGACTAGGCAATGCACGGCAAGGCAAAGAAAGGGTAACGCAAGGCAAGGCACGGTCAGGCGAGGCAACGCTAATGCACGAAAAAGCACGGCTAGGCAATGCACGGCAAGGCAAGGAAAGGGTAACGCAAGGCAAGGCACGGTCAGGCGAGGCAAGGCTAATGCACGACAACGCAAGGCTAGGCAATGCACGGCCAGGCGAGGCAAGGCTAATGCACGACAACGCAAGGCTAGGCAATGCACGGCTAGGCAAGGAAAGAGTAACGGAAGGAGAGGAAGGCAAGGCAAAGCAAGGCAAGGCAAGTGTAACAAAAGGCACGGCACGGCAAGGGGAAACAAGGGTAAGGCACGGCAACGCACGGCTAGGCAATGCACGGCCAAGCAAGGAAAGGGTAACGCAAGGCAAGGCACGGTCAGGCGAGCCAAGGCTAAGGCACGACAACGCAAGGCTAGGCAGTGCACGGCTAGGCAAGGAAAGAGTAACGGAAGGAAAGGAAGTCAAGGCAAAGTAAGGCAAGGCAAGTGTAACGGAAGAAACGGCACAGCAAGGGGAAACAAGGCTAAGGGAAGACAACGCACTGCTAGGCAATGCACGGCAAGGGAAGGAAAGGGTAACGCAAGGCAAGGCACGGTCAGGCGAGGCAAGGCTAATGCACGACAACGCAAGGCTAGGCAATGCACGGCTAGGCAAGGAAAGAGTAACGGAAGGAAAGGAAGGCAAAGCAAAGCAAGGCAAGGCAAGTGTAACAAAAGGCACGGCACGGCAAGGGGAAACAAGGGTAAGGCACGACAACGCAAGGATAGGCAGTGCACGGCAAGGCAAGGAAAGGGTAACGAAAGGCAAGGTACGGTGAGGCAAGGGAAGGCTAATGCACGACAACGCAAGGCTAGGCAGTGCACGGCTAGGCAAGGAAAGAGTAACGGAAGGAAAGGAAGGCAAGGCAAAGAAAGGCAAGGCAAGTGTAACGGAAGGAACGGCACAGCAAGGGGAAACAAGGCTAAGGCACGACAAGGCACGGCTAGGCAGTGCACGGCTAGGCAAGGAAAGAGTAACGGAAGGAAAGAAAGGCAAGGGAAAGCAAGGGAAGGCAAGGTTAACGGAAGGAACGGCACGGTACGGGGAAACAAGGCTAAGGCACGACAACGCAGGACTAGGCAATGCACGGCAAGGCAAAGAAAGGGTAACGCAAGGCAAGGCACGGTCAGGCGACGCAAGGCTAAGGCACGACAACGCAAGGCTAGGCAATGCACGGAAGGTAAGTAAAGAGTAACGGAAGGCAAGGAAGGCAAGGGAAAGCAAGGGTAGGCAAGGGCAACGGACGGAACGGCACGTTAAGGGGAAACAAGCCTAAGGCACGACAACGCAGGACTAGGCAATGCACGGCAAGGCAAGGAAAGGGTAACGCAAGGCAAGGCACGGTCAGGCGAGGCAACGCTAATGCACGGAAAAGCACGGCTAGGCAATGCACGGCAAGGCAAGGAAAGGGTAACGCAAGGCAAGGCACGGTCAGGCGAGGCAAGGCTAATGCACGACAACGCAAGGCTAGGCAATGCACGGCAAGGCAAGGAAAGAGTAACGCAAGGCAATGCACGGTCAGGCGAGGCAAGGCTAAGGCACGACAACGCAAGGCTAGGCAATGCACGGCTAGGCAAGGAAAGAGTAACGGAAGGAGAGGAAGGCAAGGCAAAGCAAGGCAAGGCAAGTGTAACAAAAGGCAAGGCACGGCAAGGGGAAACAAGGGTAAGGCACGGCAACGCACGGCTAGGCAATGCACGGCCAAGCAAGGAAAGGGTAACGCAAGGCAAGGCACGGTGAGGAAAGGCAAGGCTAATGCACGACAATGCAGGGCTAGGCAATGCACGGCAAGGCAAGGAAAGCATAACGCAAGGCAAGGCACGGTCAGGCGAGGCAAGGCTAATGCACGACAACGCAAGGCTAGGCAGTGCTCGGCAAGGCAAGGAAAGAGTAACGGAAGGATAGAAAGGCAAGGGAAAGCCAGGGAAGGCAAGGGTAACGGAAGGAACGGCACGGTAAGGGGAAACAAGCCTAAGGCACGACAACGCAGGACTAGGCAATGCACGGCAAGGCAAGGAAAGGGTAACGAAAGGCAAGGCACGGTCAGGCGAGGCAAGGCTAATGCACGACAACGCAAGGCTAGGCAATGCACGGCTAGGCAAGGAATGAGTAACGGAAGGAAAGGAAGGCAAAGCAATGCAAGGCAAGGCAAGTGTAACAAAAGGCACGGCACGGCAAGGGGAAACAAGGGTAAGGCACGACAACGCAAGGCTAGGCAGTGCACGGCAAGGCAAGGAAAGGGTAACGCAAGGCAAGGTACGGTGAGGCAAGGGAAGGCTAATGCACGACAACGCAAGGCTAGGCAGTGCACAGCTAGGCAAGGAAAGAGTAACGGAAGGAAAGGAAGGCAAGGCAAAGAAAGGCAAGGCAAGTGTAACGGAAGGAACGGCACAGCAAGGGGAAACAAGGCTAAGGCACGACAACGCAGGACTAGGCAATGCACGGCAAGGCAAAGAAAGGGTAACGCAAGGCAAGGCACGGTCAGGCGACGCAAGGCTAAGGCACGACAACGCAAGGCTAGGCAATGCACGGAAGGTAAGTAAAGAGTAACGGAAGGCAAGGAAGGCAAGGGAAAGCAAGGGTAGGCAAGGGCAACGGACGGAACGGCACGTTAAGGGGAAACAAGCCTAAGGCACGACAACGCAGGACTAGGCAATGCACGGCAAGGCAAGGAAAGGGTAACGCAAGGCAAGGCACGGTCAGGCGAGGCAACGCTAATGCACGAAAAAGCACGGCTAGGCAATGCACGGCAAGGCAAGGAAAGGGTAACGCAAGGCAAGGCACGGTCAGGCGAGTCAAGGCTATTGCACGACAACGCAAGGCTAGGCAATGCACGGCAAGGCAAGGAAAGAGTAACGCAAGGCAATGCACGGTCAGGCGAGGCAAGGCTAAGGCACGACAACGCAAGGCTAGGCAGTGCTCGGCAAGGCAAGGAAAGAGTAACGGAAGGAAAGAAAGGCAAGGGAAAGCAAGGGAAGGCAAGGGTAACGGAAGGAACGGCACGGTAAGGGGAAACAAGGCTAAGGCACGACAACGCAGGACTAGGCAATGCACGGCAAGGCAAAGAAAGCGTAACGCAAGGCAAGGCAGGGTCAGGCGAGGCAAGGCTAATGCACGACAACGCAAGGCTAGGCAATGCACGGCAAGGCAAAGAAAGGGTAACGCAAGGCAAGGCACGATCAGTCGACGCAAGGCTAAGGCACGACAACGCAAGGCTAGGCAATGCACGGAAGGTAAGTAAAGAGTAACGGAAGGCAAGGAAGGCAAGGGAAAGCAAGGCAAGGCAAGGCTAACGGACGGAACGGCACGTTAAGGGGAAACAAGCCTAAGGCACGACAACGCAGGACTAGGCAATGCACGGCAAGGCAAGGAAAGGGTAATGCAAGGCAAGGCACGGTCAGGCGAGGCAACGCTAATGCACGAAAAAGCACGGCTAGGCAATGCACGGCAAGGCAAGGAAAGGGTAACGCAAGGCAAGGCACGGTCAGGCGAGGCAAGGCTAATGCACGACAACGCAAGGCTAGGCAATGCACGGCAAGGCAAGGAAAGGGTAACGCAAGGCAATGCACGGTCAGGCGAGGCAAGGCTAATGCACGAAAAAGCACGGCTAGGCAATGCACGGCAAGGCAAGGAAAGGGTAACGCAAGGCAAGGCACGGTCAGGCGAGGCAAGGCTAATGCACGACAACGCAAGGCTAGGCAGTGCTCGGCAAGGCAAGGAAAGAGTAACGGAAGGAAAGAAAGGCAAGGGAAAGCAAGGGAAGGGAAGGGTAACGGAAGGAACGGCACGGTAAGGGGAAACAAGGCTAAGGCACGACAACGCAGGACTAGGCAATGCACGGCAAGGCAAAGAAAGGGTAACGCAAGGCAAGGCAAGGTCAGGCGAGGCAAGGCTAATGCACGACAACGCAAGGCTAGGCAATGCACGGCTAGGCAAGGAAAGAGTAACGGAAGGAGAGGAAGGCAAGGCAAAGCAAGGCAAGGCAAGTGTAACAAAAGGCAAGGCACGGCAAGGGGAAACAATGGTAAGGCACGGCAACGCACGGCTAGGCAATGCACGGCCAAGCAAGGAAAGGGTAACGCAAGGCAAGGCACGGTGAGGAAAGGCAAGGCTAATGCACGACAATGCAGGGCTAGGCAATGCACGGCAAGGCAAGGAAAGCATAACGCAAGGCAAGGCACGGTCAGGCGAGGCAAGGCTAATGCACGACAACGCAAGGCTAGGCAGTGCTCGGCAAGGCAAGGAAAGAGTAAGGGAAGGAAAGAAAGGCAAGGGAAAGCAAGGGAAGGCAAGGGTAACGGAAGGAACGGCACGGTAAGGGGAAACAAGGGTAAGGCACGACAACGCAGGACTAGGCAATGCACGGCAAGGCAAAGAAAGGGTAACGCAAGGCAAGGCACGGTCAGGCGAGGCAAGGCTAATGCACGACAACGCAAGGCTAGGCAATGCACGGCTAGGCAAGGAAAGAGTAACGGAAGGAGAGGAAGGCAAGGCAAAGCAAGGCAAGGCAAGTGTAACAAAAGGCAAGGCACGGCAAGGGGAAACAAGGGTAAGGCACGGCAACGCACGGCTAGGCAATGCACGGCCAAGCAAGGAAAGGGTAACGCAAGGCAAGGGACGGTCAGGCGAGCCAAGGCTAAGGCACGACAACGCAAGGCTAGGCAGTGCACGGCTAGGCAAGGAAAGAGTAACGGAAGGAAAGGAAGGCAAGGCAAAGTAAGGCAAGGCAAGTGTAACGGAAGAAACGGCACAGCAAGGGGAAACAAGGCTAAGGCAAGACAACGCACGGCTAGGCAATGCACGGCAAGGGAAGGAAAGGGTAACGCAAGGCAAGGCACGGTCAGGCGAGGCAAGGCTAATGCACGACAACGCAAGGCTAGGCAATGCACGGCTAGGCAAGGAAAGAGTAACGGAAGGAAAGGAAGGCAAAGCAAAGCAAGGCAAGGCAAGTGTAACAAAAGGCACGGCACGGCAAGGGGAAACAAGGGTAAGGCACGACAACGCAAGGCTAGGCAGTGCACGGCAAGGCAAGGAAAGGGTAACGCAAGGCAAGGTACGGTGAGGCAAGGGAAGGCTAATGCACGACAACGCAAGGCTAGGCAGTGCACGGCTAGGCAAGGAAAGAGTAACGGAAGGAAAGGAAGGCAAGGCAAAGAAAGGCAAGGCAAGTGTAACGGAAGGAACGGCACAGCAAGGGGAAACAAGGCTAAGGCACGACAACGCACGGCTAGGCAGTGCACGGCTAGGCAAGGAAAGAGTAACGGAAGGAAAGAAAGGCAAGGGAAAGCAAGGGAAGGCAAGGCTAACGGAAGGAACGGCACGGTACGGGGAAACAAGGCTAAGGCACGACAACGCAGGACTAGGCAATGCACGGCAAGGCAAAGAAAGGGTAACGCAAGGCAAGGCACGGTCAGGCGACGCAAGGCTAAGGCACGACAACGCAAGGCTAGGCAATGCACGGAAGGTAAGTAAAGAGTAACGGAAGGCAAGGAAGGCAAGGGAAAGCAAGGGTAGGCAAGGGCAATGGACGGAACGGCACGTTAAGGGGAAACAAGCCTAAGGCACGACAACGCAGGACTAGGCAATGCACGGCAAGGCAAGGAAAGGGTAACGCAAGGCAAGGCACGGTCAGGCGAGGCAACGCTAATGCACGAAAAAGCACGGCTAGGCAATGCACGGCAAGGCAAGGAAAGGGTAACGCAAGGCAAGGCACGGTCAGGCGAGGCAAGGCTAATGCACGAC
This sequence comes from Macrotis lagotis, assembly GCF_037893015.1. NCBI lineage: Eukaryota > Metazoa > Chordata > Mammalia > Peramelemorphia > Peramelidae > Macrotis > Macrotis lagotis. Next base: position 32,023 of record NW_027422287.1, on the reverse strand, counting down.
AACGCAAGGCTAGGCAATGCACGGCAAGGCAAGGAAAGAGTAACGCAAGGCAATGCACGGTCAGGCGAGGCAAGGCTAAGGCACGACAACGCAAGGCTAGGCAATGCACGGCTAGGCAAGGAAAGAGTAACGGAAGGAGAGGAAGGCAAGGCAAAGCAAGGCAAGGCAAGTGTAACAAAAGGCAAGGCACGGCAAGGGGAAACAAGGGTAAGGCACGGCAACGCACGGCTAGGCAATGCACGGCCAAGCAAGGAAAGGGTAACGCAAGGCAAGGCACGGTGAGGAAAGGCAAGGCTAATGCACGACAATGCAGGGCTAGGCAATGCACGGCAAGGCAAGGAAAGCATAACGCAAGGCAAGGCACGGTCAGGCGAGGCAAGGCTAATGCACGACAACGCAAGGCTAGGCAGTGCTCGGCAAGGCAAGGAAAGAGTAACGGAAGGAAAGAAAGGCAAGGGAAAGCAAGGGAAGGCAAGGGTAACGGAAGGAACGGCACGGTAAGGGGAAACAAGGCTAAGGCACGACAACGCAGGACTAGGCAATGCACGGCAAGGCAAGGAAAGGGTAACGCAAGGCAAGGCACGGTCAGGCGAGGCAAGGCTAAGGCAGGACAACGCAAGGCTAGGCAATGCACGGAAGGCAAGCAAAGAGTAACGGAAGGAAAGGAAGGCAAGGGAAGGCAAAGGTAAAGGAAGGAACGGCACGGTAAGCGGAAACAAGGCTAAGGCACGACAACGCACGGCTAGGCAGTGCACGGCTAGGCAAGGAAAGGGAAGGAAAGGAAGGCAAGGCAAAGTAAGGCAAGGCACGTGTAACGGAAGAAACGGCACAGCAAGGGGAAACAAGGCTAAGGCAAGACAACGCAGGCTAGGCAATGCACGGCAAGGGAAGGAAAGGGTAACGCAAGGCAAGGCACGGTCACGCGAGGCAAGGCTAATGCACGACAACGCAAGGCTAGGGAATGCACGGCTAGGCAAGGAAAGAGTAACGGAAGGAAAGGAAGGCAAAGCAAAGCAAGGCAAGGCAAGTGTAACAAAAGGCACGGCACGGCATGGGGAAACAAGGGTAAGGCACGACAACGCAAGGCTAGGCAGTGCACGGCCAAGGCAAGGAAAGGGTAACGCAAGGCAAGGTACGGTTAGGCAAGGCAAGGCTAATGCACGACAACGCAAGGCTAGGCAGTGCACAGCTAGGCAAGGAAAGAGTAACGGAAGGAAAGGAAGGCAAGGCAAAGAAAGGCAAGGCAAGTGTAACGGAAGGAACGGCACAGCAAGGGGAAACAAGGCTAAGGCACGACAACGCACGGCTAGGCAGTGCACGGCTAGGCAAGGAAAGAGTAACGGAAGGAAAGAAAGGCAAGGGAAAGCAAGGGAAGGCAAGGCTAACGGAAGGAATGGCACGGTACGGGGTAACAAGGCTAAGGCACGACAACGCAGGACTAGGCAATGCACGGCAAGGCAAAGAAAGGGTAACGCAAGGCAAGGCACGGTCAGGCGACGCAAGGCTAAGGCACGACAACGCAAGGCTAGGCAATGCACGGAAGGTAAGTAAAGAGTAACGGAAGGCAAGGAAGGCAAGGGAAAGCAAGGGTAGGCAAGGGCAACGGACGGAACGGCACGTTAAGGGGAAACAAGCCTAAGGCACGACAACGCAGGACTAGGCAATGCACGGCAAGGCAAGGAAAGGGTAACGCAAGGCAAGGCACGGTCAGGCGAGGCAAGGCTAATGCACGACAACGCAAGGCTAGGCAATGCACGGCAAGGCAAGGAAAGAGTAACGCAAGGCAATGCACGGTCAGGCGAGGCAAGGCTAAGGCACGACAACGCAAGGCTAGGCAGTGCTCGGCAAGGCAAGGAAAGAGTAACGGAAGGAAAGAAAGGCAAGGGAAAGCAAGGGAAGGCAAGGGTAACGGAAGGAACGGCACGGTAAGGGGAAACAAGGCTAAGGCACGACAACGCAGGACTAGGCTAATGCACGGCAAGGCAAAGAAAGGGTAACGCAAGGCAAGGCACGGTCAGGCGAGGCAAGGCTAAGGCACGACAACGCAAGGCTAGGCAATGCACGGAAGGCAAGAAAGAGTAACGGAAGGCAAGGAAGGCAAGGGAAAGCAAGGGTAAAGGAACAAAGGCACGGTAAGGGGAAACAAGGCTAAGGCACGACAACTCAGGACTAGGCAATGCAAGGCAAGGCAAGGAAAGGGTAACGCAAGGCAAGGCACGGTCAGGCGAGGCAAGGCTAATGCACGACAACGCAAGGCTAGGCAATGCACGGCTAGGCAAGGAAAGAGTAACGGAAGGAAAGGAAGGCAAGGCAAAGAAAGGCAAGGCAAGTGTAACGGAAGGAAGGCACAGCAAGGGGAAACAAGGCTAAGCACGACAACGCACGGCTAGGCAGTGCACGGCTAGGCAAGGAAAGAGTAACGGAAGGAAAGAAAGGCAAGGGAAAGCAAGGGAAGGCAAGGCTAACGGAAGGAACGGCACGGTAAGGGGAAACAAGGCTAAGGCACGACAACGCAGGACTAGGCAATGCACGGCAAGGCAAAGAAAGGGTAACGCAAGGCAAGGCACGGTCAGGCGAGGCAAGGCTAATGCACGACAACGCAAGGCTAGGCAATGCACGGCTAGGCAAGGAAAGAGTAACGGAAGGAGAGGAAGGCAAGGCAAAGCAAGGCAAGGCAAGTGTAACAAAAGGCAAGGCACGGCAAGGGGAAACAAGGGTAAGGCACGGCAACGCAGGCGAGGCGCTAATGCACGAAAAAGCACGGCTAGGCAATGCACGGCCAAGCAAGGAAAGGGTAACGCAAGGCAAGGCACGGTGAGGAAAGGCAAGGCTAATGCACGACAATGCAGGGCTAGGCAATGCACGGCAAGGCAAGGAAAGCATAACGCAAGGCAAGGCACGGTCAGGCGAGGCAAGGCTAATGCACGACAACGCAAGGCTAGGCAGTGCTCGGCAAGGCAAGGAAAGAGTAAGGGAAGGAAAGAAAGGCAAGGGAAAGCAAGGGAAGGCAAGGGTAACGGAAGGAACGGCACGGTAAGGGGAAACAAGGCTAAGGCACGACAACGCAGGACTAGGCAATGCACGGCAAGGCAAAGAAAGGGTAACGCAAGGCAAGGCACGGTCAGGCGAGGCAAGGCTAATGCACGACAACGCAAGGCTAGGCAATGCACGGCTAGGCAAGGAAAGAGTTACGGAAGGAGAGGAAGGCAAGGCAAAGCAAGGCAAGGCAAGTGTAACAAAAGGCAAGGCACGGCAAGGGGAAACAAGGGTAAGGCACGGCAACGCACGGCTAGGCAATGCACGGCCAAGCAAGGAAAGGGTAACGCAAGGCAAGGCACGGTCAGGCGAGCCAAGGCTAAGGCACATAACGCACAACGCAAGGCTAGGCAGTGCACGGCTAGGCAAGGAAAGAGTAACGGAAGGAAAGGAAGGCAAGGCAAAGTAAGGCAAGGCAAGTGTAACGGAAGAAACGGCACAGCAAGGGGAAACAAGGCTAAGGCAAGACAACGCACGGCTAGGCAATGCACGGCAAGGGAAGGAAAGGGTAACGCAAGGCAAGGCACGGTCAGGCGAGGCAAGGCTAATGCACGACAACGCAAGGCTAGGCAATGCACGGCTATGCAAGGAAAGAGTAACGGAAGGAAAGGAAGGCAAAGCAATGCAAGGCAAGGCAAGTGTAACAAAAGGCACGGCACGGCAAGGGGAAACAAGGGTAAGGCACGACAACGCAAGGCTAGGCAGTGCACGGCAAGGCAAGGAAAGGGTAACGCAAGGCAAGGTACGGTGAGGCAAGGGAAGGCTAATGCACGACAACGCAAGGCTAGGCAGTGCACGGCTAGGCAAGGAAAGAGTAACGGAAGGAAAGGAAGGCAAGGCAAAGAAAGGCAAGGCAAGTGTAACGGAAGGAACGGCACAGCAAGGGGAAACAAGGCTAAGGCACGACAACGCACGGCTAGGCAGTGCACGGCTAGGCAAGGAAAGAGTAACAGAAGGAAAGAAAGGCAAGGGAAAGCAAGGGAAGGCAAGGCTAACGGAAGGAACGGCACGGTACGGGGAAACAAGGCTAAGGCACGACAACGCAGGACTAGGCAATGCACGGCAAGGCAAAGAAAGGGTAACGCAAGGCAAGGCACGGTCAGGCGACGCAAGGCTAAGGCACGACAACGCAAGGCTAGGCAATGCACGGAAGGTAAGTAAAGAGTAACGGAAGGCAAGGAAGGCAAGGGAAAGCAAGGGTAGGCAAGGGCAACGGACGGAACGGCACGTTAAGGGGAAACAAGCCTAAGGCACGACAACGCAGGACTAGGCAATGCACGGCAAGGCAAGGAAAGGGTAACGCAAGGCAAGGCACGGTCAGGCGAGGCAACGCTAATGCACGAAAAAGCACGGCTAGGCAATGCACGGCAAGGCAAGGAAAGGGTAACGCAAGGCAAGGCACGGTCAGGCGAGGCAAGGCTAATGCACGACAACGCAAGGCTAGGCAATGCACGGCAAGGCAAGGAAAGAGTAACGCAAGGCAATGCACGGTCAGGCGAGGCAAGGCTAAGGAACGACAACGCAAGGCTAGCAATGCACGGCTAGGCAAGGAAAGAGTAACGGAAGGAGAGGAAGGCAAGGCAAAGCAAGGCAAGGCAAGTGTAACAAAAGGCAAGGCACGGCAAGGGGAAACAAGGGTAAGGCACGGCAACGCACGGCTAGGCAATGCACGGCCAAGCAAGGAAAGGGTAACGCAAGGCAAGGCACGGTGAGGAAAGGCAAGGCTAATGCACGACAATGCAGGGCTAGGCAATGCACGGCAAGGCAAGGAAAGCATAACGCAAGGCAAGGCACGGTCAGGCGAGGCAAGGCTAATGCACGACAACGCAAGGCTAGGCAGTGCTCGGCAAGGCAAGGAAAGAGTAACGGAAGGAAAGAAAGGCAAGGGAAAGCAAGGGAAGGCAAGGGTAACGGAAGGAACGGCACGGTAAGGGGAAACAAGGCTAAGGCACGACAACGCAGGACTAGGCAATGCACGGCAAGGCAAGGAAAGGGTAACGCAAGGCAAGGCACGGTCAGGCGAGGCAAGGCTAAGGCAGGACAACGCAAGGCTAGGCAATGCACGGAAGGCAAGCAAAGAGTAACGGAAGGCAAGGAAGGCAAGGGAAGGCAAAGGTAAAGGAAGGAACGGCACGGTAAGCGGAAACAAGGCTAAGGCACGACAACGCACGGCTAGGCAGTGCACGGCTAGGCAAGGAAAGGGAAGGAAAGGAAGGCAAGGCAAAGTAAGGCAAGGCACGTGTAACGGAAGAAACGGCACAGCAAGGGGAAACAAGGCTAAGGCAAGACAACGCACGGCTAGGCAATGCACGGCAAGGGAAGGAAAGGGTAACGCAAGGCAAGGCACGGTCAGGCGAGGCAAGGCTAATGCACGACAACGCAAGGCTAGGCAATGCACGGCTAGGCAAGGAAAGAGTAACGGAAGGAAAGGAAGGCAAAGCAATGCAAGGCAAGGCAAGTGTAACAAAAGGCACGGCACGGCAAGGGGAAACAAGGGTAAGGCACGACAACGCAAGGCTAGGCAGTGCACGGCAAGGCAAGGAAAGGGTAACGCAAGGCAAGGTACGGTTAGGCAAGGGAAGGCTAATGCACGACAACGCAAGGCTAGGCAGTGCACAGCTAGGCAAGGAAAGAGGAACGGAAGGAAAGGAAGGCAAGGCAAAGAAAGGCAAGGCAAGTGTAACGGAAGGAACGGCACAGCAAGGGGAAACAAGGCTAAGGCACGACAACGCACGGCTAGGCAGTGCACGGCTAGGCAAGGAAAGAGTAACGGAAGGAAAGAAAGGCAAGGGAAAGCAAGGGAAGGCAAGGCTAACGGAAGGAACGGCACGGTACGGGGAAACAAGGCTAAGGCACGACAACGCAGGACTAGGCAATGCACGGCAAGGCAAAGAAAGGGTAACGCAAGGCAAGGCACGGTCAGGCGACGCAAGGCTAAGGCACGACAACGCAAGGCTAGGCAATGCACGGAAGGTAAGTAAAGAGTAACGGAAGGCAAGGAAGTCAAGGGAAAGCAAGGGTAGGCAAGGGCAACGGACGGAACGGCACGTTAAGGGGAAACAAGCCTAAGGCACGACAACGCAGGACTAGGCAATGCACGGCAAGGCAAGGAAAGGGTAACGCAAGGCAAGGCACGGTCAGGCGAGGCAACGCTAATGCACGAAAAAGCACGGCTAGGCAATGCACGGCAAGGCAAGGAAAGGGTAACGCAAGGCAAGGCACGGTCAGGCGAGGCAAGGCTAATGCACGACAACGCAAATCTAGGCAATGCACGGCAAGGCAAGGAAAGAGTAACGCAAGGCAATGCACGGTCAGGCGACGCAAGGCTAAGGCACGACAACGCAAGGCTAGGCAGTGCTCGGCAAGGCAAGGAAAGAGTAACGGAAGGAAAGAAAGGCAAGGGAAAGCAAGGGAAGGCAAGGGTAACGGAAGGAACGGCACGGTAAGGGGAAACAAGGCTAAGGCACGACAACGCAGGACTAGGCAATGCACGGCAAGGCAAAGAAAGCGTAACGCAAGGCAAGGCAGGGTCAGGCGAGGCAAGGCTAATGCACGACAACGCAAGGCTAGGCAATGCACGGCTAGTCAAGGAAAGAGTAACGGAAGGAGAGGAAGGCAAGGCAAAGCAAGGCAAGGCAAGTGTAACAAAAGGCAAGGCACGGCAAGGGGAAACAAGGGTAAGGCACGGCAACGCACGGCTAGGCAATGCACGGCCAAGCAAGGAAAGGGTAACGCAAGGCAAGGCACGGTGAGGAAAGGCAAGGCTAATGCACGACAATGCAGGGCTAGGCAATGCACGGCAAGGTAAGGAAAGCATAACGCAAGGCAAGGCACGGTCAGGCGAGGCAAGGCTAATGCACGACAACGCAAGGCTAGGCAATGCTCGGCAAGGCAAGGAAAGAGTAACGGAAGGAAAGAAAGGCAAGGGAAAGCAAGGGAAGGCAAGGGTAACGGAAGGAACGGCACGGTAAGGGGAAACAAGGCTAAGGCACGACAACGCAGGATTAGGCAATGCACGGCAAGGCAAGGAAAGGGTAACGCAAGGCAAGGCACGGTCAGGCGAGGCAAGGCTAAGGCAGGACAACGCAAGGCTAGGCAATGCACGGAAGGCAAGCAAAGAGTAACGGAAGGCAAGGAAGGCAAGGGAAGGCAAAGGTAAAGGAAGGAACGTCACGGTAAGCGGAAACAAGGCTAAGGCACGACAACTCAGGACTAGGCAATGCAAGGCAAGGCAAGGAAAGGGTAACGCAAGGCAAGGCACGGTCAGGCGAGGCAAGGCTAATGCACGACAACGCAAGGCTAGGCAATGCACGGCTAGGCAAGGAAAGAGTAACGGAAGGAAAGGAAGGCAAGGCAAAGAAAGGCAAGGCAAGTGTAACGGAAGGAACGGCACAGCAAGGTGAAACAAGGCTAAGGCACGACAACGCACGGCTAGGCAGTGCACGGCTAGGCAGGGAAAGAGTAACGGAAGGAAAGAAAGGCAAGGGAAAGCAAGGGAAGGCAAGGCTAACGGAAGGAACGGCTCGGTACGGGGAAACAAGGCTAAGGCACGACAACGCAGGACTAGGCAATGCACGGCAAGGCAAAGAAAGGGTAACGCAAGGCAAGGCACGGTCAGGCGACGCAAGGCTAAGGCACGACAACGCAAGGCTAGGCAATGCACGGAAGGTAAGTTAAGAGTAACGGAAGGCAAGGAAGGCAAGGGAAAGCAAGGGTAGGCAAGGGCAACGGACGGAACGGCACGTTAAGGGGAAACAAGCCTAAGGCACGACAACGCAGGACTAGGCAATGCCCGGCAAGGCAAGGAAAGGGTAACGCAAGGCAAGGCACGGTCAGGCGAGCCAAGGCTAAGGCACGACAACGCAAGTCTAGGCAGTGCACGGCTAGGCAAGGAAAGAGTAACGGAAGGAAAGGAAGGCAAGGCAAAGTAAGGCAAGGCAAGTGTAACGGAAGAAACGGCACAGCAAGGGGAAACAAGGCTAAGGCAAGACAACGCACGGCTAGGCAATGCACCGCAAGGGAAGTAAAGGGTAACGCAAGGCAAGGCACGGTCAGGCGAGGCAAGGCTAATGCACGACAACGCAAGGCTAGGCAATGCACGGCTAGGCAAGGAAAGAGTAACGGAAGGAAAGGAAGGCAAAGCAAAGCAAGGCAAGGCAAGTGCAACAAAAGGCACGGCACGGCAAGGGGAAACAAGGGTAAGGCACGACAACGCAAGGCTAGGCAGTGCACGGCAAGGCAAGGAAAGAGTAACGGAAGGAAAGAAAGGCAAGGGAAAGGAAGGGAAGGCAAGGCTAACGGACGGAACGGCACGGTACGGGGAAACAAGGCTAAGGCACGACAACGCAGGACTAGGCAATGCACGGCAAGGCAAAGAAAGGGTAAAGCAAGGCAAGGCACGGTCAGGCGACGCAAGGCTAAGGCACGACAACGCAAGGCTAGGCAATGCACGGAAGGTAAGTAAAGAGTAACGGAAGGCAAGGAAGGCAAGGCAAAGAAAGGCAAGGCAAGTGTAACGGAAGGAACGGCACAGCAAGGGGAAACAAGGCTAAGGCACGACAACGCACGGCTAGGCAGTTCACGGCTAGGCAAGGAAAGAGTAACGGAAGGAAAGAAAGTCAAGGGAAAGCAAGGGAAGGCAAGGCTAACGGAAGGAACGGCACGGTACGGGGAAACAAGGCTAAGGCACGACAACGCAGGACTAGGCAATGCACGGCAAGGCAAAGAAAGGGTAACGCAAGGAAAGGCACGGTCAGGCGACGCAAGGCTAAGGCACGACAACGCAAGGCTAGGCAATGCACGGAAGGTAAGTAAAGAGTAACGGAAGGCAAGGAAGGCAAGGGAAAGCAAGGGAAGGCAAGGGCAACGGACGGAACGGCACGTTAAGGGGAAACAAGCCTAAGGCACGACAACGCAGGAATAGGCAATGCACGGCAAGGCAAGGAAAGGGTAACGCAAGGCAAGGCACGGTCAGGCGAGGCAACGCTAATGCACGAAAAAGCACGGCTAGGCAATGCACGGTAAGGCAAGGGAAGGGTAACGCAAGGCAAGGCACGGTCAGGCGAGGCAAGGCTAATGCACGACAACGCAAGGCTAGGCAATGCACGGCAAGGCAAGGAAAGGGTAACGCAAGGCAATGCACGGTCAGGCGAGGCAAGGCTAATGCACGACAACGCAAGGCTAGGCAATGCACGGAAGGTAAGTTAAGAGTAACGGAAGGCAAGGAAGGCAAGGGAAAGCAAGGGTAGGCAAGGGCAACGGACGGAACGGCACGTTAAGGGGAAACAAGCCTAAGGCACGACAACGCAGGACTAGGCAATGCCCGGCAAGGCAAGGAAAGGGTAACGCAAGGCAATGCACGGTCAGGCGAGGCAAGGCTAATGCACGACAACGCAAGGCTAGGCAGTGCTCGGCAAGGCAAGGAAAGAGTAACGGAAGGAAAGAAAGGCAAGGGAAAGCAAGGGAAGGCAAGGGTAACGGAAGGAACAGCACGGTAAGGGGAAACAAGGCTAAGGCACGACAACGCAGGACTAGGCAATGCACGGCAAGGCAAAGAAAGCGTAACGCAAGGCAAGGCACGGTCAGGCGAGGCAAGGCTAATGCACGACAACGCAAGGCTAGGCAATGCACGGGTAGGCAAGGAAAGAGTAACGGAAGGAGAGGAAGGCAAGGCAAAGCAAGGGAAGGCAAGTGTAACAAAAGGCAAGGCACGGCAAGGGGAAACAAGGGTAAGGCACGGCAACGCACGGCTAGGCAATGCACGGCCAAGAAAGGAAAGGGTAACGCAAGGCAAGGCACGGTGAGGAAAGGCAAGGCTAATGCACTACAATGCATGTCTAGGCAATGCACGGCAAGGCAAGGAAAGCATAACGCAAGGCAAGGCACGGTCAGGCGAGGCAAGGCTAATGCACGACAACGCAAGGCTAGGCAGTGCTCGGCAAGGCAAGGAAAGAGTAACGGAAGGAAAGAAAGGCAAGGGAAAGCAAGGGAAGGCAAGGGTAACCGAAGGAACGGCACGGTAAGGGGAAACAAGGCTAAGGCACGACAACGCAGGACTAGGCAATGCACGGCAAGGCAAAGAAAGGGTAACGCAAGGCAAGGCACGGTCAGGCGAGGCAAGGCTAATGCACGACAACGCAAGGGAGGCAATGCACGGCTAGGCAAGGAAAGAGTAACGGAAGGAGAGGAAGGCAAGGCAAAGCAAGGCAAGGCAAGTGTAACAAAAGGCAAGGCACGGCAAGGGGAAACAAGGGTAAGGCACGGCAACGCACGGCTAGGCAATGCACGGCCAAGCAAGGAAAGTGTAACGCAAGGCAAGGCACGGTGAGGAAAGGCAAGGCTAATGCACTACAATGCAGGGCTAGGCAATGCACGGCAAGGCAAGGAAAGCATAACGCAAGGCAAGGCACGGTCAGGCGAGGCAAGGCTAATGCACGACAACGCAAGGCTAGGCAGTGCTCGGCAAGGCAAGGAAAGAGTAAGGGAAGGAAAGAAAGGCAAGGGAAAGCAAGGGAAGGCAAGGGTAACGGAAGGAACGGCACGGTAAGGGGAAACAAGGCTAAGGCACGACAACGCAGGACTAGGCAATGCACGGCAAGGCAAAGAAAGGGTAACGCAAGGCAAGGCACGGTCAGGCGAGGCAATGCTAATGCACGACAACGCAAGGCTAGGCAATGCACGGCTAGGCAAGGAAAGAGTAACGGAAGGAGAGGAAGGCAAGGCAAAGCAAGGCAAGGCAAGTGTAACAAAAGGCAAGGCACGGCAAGGGGAAACAAGGGTAAGGCACGGCAACGCACGGCTAGGCAATGCACGGCCAAGCAAGGAAAGGGTAACGCAAGGCAAGGCACGGTCAGGCGAGGCAAGGCTAATGCACGACAACGCAAGGCTAGGCAATGCACGGCAAGGCAAGGAAAGGGTAACGCAAGGCAATGCACGGTCAGGCGAGGCAAGGCTAATGCACGACAACGCAAGGCTAGGCAGTGCTCGGCAAGGCAAGGAAAGAGTAACGGAAGGAAAGAAAGGCAAGGGAAAGCAAGGGAAGGCAAGGCTAACGGAAGGAACGGCACGGTACGGGGAAACAAGGCTAAGGCACGACAACGCAGGACTAGGTAATGCACGGCAAGGCAAAGAAAGGGTAACGCAAGGCAAGGCACGGTCAGGCGACGCAAGCCTAAGGCACGACAACGCAAGGCTAGGCAATGCACGGAAGGTAAGTTAAGAGTAACGGAAGGCAAGGAAGGCAAGGGAAAGCAAGGGTGGGCAAGGGCAACGGACGGAACGGCACGTTAAGGGGAAACAAGCCTAAGGCACGACAACGCAGGACTAGGCAATGCCCGGCAAGGCAAGGAAAGGGTAACGCAAGGCAATGCACGGTCAGGCGAGGCAAGGCTAATGCACGACAACGCAAGGCTAGGCAGTGCTCGGCAAGGCAAGGAAAGAGTAACGGAAGGAAAGAAAGGCAAGGGAAAGCAAGGGAAGGCAAGGGTAACGGAAGGAACGGCATGGTAAGGGGAAACAAGGCTAAGGCACGACAACGCAGGACTAGGCAATGAACGGCAAGGCAAAGAAAGGGTAACGCAAGGCAAGGCACGGTCAGGCGAGGCAAGGCTAATGCACGACAACGCAAGGCTAGGCAATGCACGGGTAGGCAAGGAAAGAGTAACGGAAGGAGAGGAAGGCAAGGCAAAGCAAGGGAAGGCAAGTGTAACAAAAGGCAAGGCACGGCAAGGGGAAACAAGGGTAAGGCACGGCAACGCACGGCTAGGCAATGCACGGCCAAGAAAGGAAAGGGTAACGCAAGGCAAGGCACGGTGAGGAAAGGCAAGGCTAATGCACTACAATGCAGGGCTAGGCAATGCACGGCAAGGCAAGGAAAGCATAACGCAAGGCAAGGCACGGTCAGGCGAGGCAAGGCTAATGCACGACAACGCAAGGCTAGGCAGTGCTCGGCAAGGCAAGGAAAGAGTAACGGAAGGAAAGAAAGGCAAGGGAAAGCAAGGGAAGGCAAGGGTAACCGAAGGAACGGCACGGTAAGGGGAAACAAGGCTAAGGCACGACAACGCAGGACTAGGCAATGCACGGCAAGGCAAAGAAAGGGTAACGCAAGGCAAGGCACGGTCAGGCGAGGCAAGGCTAATGCACGACAACGCAAGGGAGGCAATGCACGGCTAGGCAAGGAAAGAGTAACGGAAGGAGAGGAAGGCAAGGCAAAGCAAGGCAAGGCAAGTGTAACAAAAGGCAAGGCACGGCAAGGGGAAACAAGGGTAAGGCACGGCAACGCACGGCTAGGCAATGCACGGCCAAGCAAGGAAAGTGTAACGCAAGGCAAGGCACGGTGAGGAAAGGCAAGGCTAATGCACTACAATGCAGGGCTAGGCAATGCACGGCAAGGCAAGGAAAGCATAACGCAAGGCAAGGCACGGTCAGGCGAGGCAAGGCTAATGCACGACAACGCAAGGCTAGGCAGTGCTCGGCAAGGCAAGGAAAGAGTAAGGGAAGGAAAGAAAGGCAAGGGAAAGCAAGGGAAGGCAAGGGTAACGGAAGGAACGGCACGGTAAGGGGAAACAAGGCTAAGGCACGACAACGCAGGACTAGGCAATGCACGGCAAGGCAAAGAAAGGGTAACGCAAGGCAAGGCACGGTCTGGCGAGGCAATGCTAATGCACGACAACGCAAGGCTAGGCAATGCACGGCTAGGCAAGGAAAGAGTAACGGAAGGAGAGGAAGGCAAGGCAAAGCAAGGCAAGGCAAGTGTAACAAAAGGCAAGGCACGGCAAGGGGAAACAAGGGTAAGGCACGGCAACGCACGGCTAGGCAATGCACGGCCAAGCAAGGAAAGGGTAACGCAAGGCAAGGCACGGTCAGGCGAGGCAAGGCTAATGCACGACAACGCAAGGCTAGGCAATGCACGGCAAGGCAAGGAAAGGGTAACGCAAGGCAATGCACGGTCAGGCGAGGCAAGGCTAATGCACGACAACGCAAGGCTAGGCAGTGCTCGGCAAGGCAAGGAAAGAGTAACGGAAGGAAAGAAAGGCAAGGGAAAGCAAGGGAAGGCAAGGCTAACGGAAGGAACGGCACGGTACGGGGAAACAAGGCTAAGGCACGACAACGCAGGACTAGGTAATGCACGGCAAGGCAAAGAAAGGGTAACGCAAGGCAAGGCACGGTCAGGCGACGCAAGGCTAAGGCACGACAACGCAAGGCTAGGCAATGCACGGAAGGTAAGTTAAGAGTAACGGAAGGCAAGGAAGGCAAGGGAAAGCAAGGGTGGGCAAGGGCAACGGACGGAACGGCACGTTAAGGGGAAACAAGCCTAAGGCACGACAACGCAGGACTAGGCAATGCCCGGCAAGGCAAGGAAAGGGTAACGCAAGGCAATGCACGGTCAGGCGAGGCAAGGCTAATGCACGACAACGCAAGGCTAGGCAGTGCTCGGCAAGGCAAGGAAAGAGTAACGGAAGGAAAGAAAGGCAAGGGAAAGCAAGGGAAGGCAATGGTAACGGAAGGAACGGCACGGTAAGGGGAAACAAGGCTAAGGCACGACAACGCAGGACTAGGCAATGCACGGCAAGGCAAAGAAAGGGTAACGCAAGGCAAGGCACGGTCAGGCGAGGCAAGGCTAATGCACGACAACGCAAAGGCTAGGCAATGCACGGCTAGGCAAGGAAAGAGTAACGGAAGGAGAGGAAGGCAAGGCAAAGCAAGGCAAGGCAAGTGTAACAAAAGGCAAGGCACGGCAAGGGGAAACAAGGGTAAGGCACGACAACGCAAGGCTAGGCAGTGCACGGCAAGGCAAGGAAAGGGTAACGCAAGGCAAGGTACGGTGAGGCAAGGGAAGGCTAATGCACGACAACGCAAGGCTAGGCAGTGCACGGCTAGGCAAGGAAAGAGTAACGGAAGGAAAGGAAGGCAAGGCAAAGAAAGGCAAGGCAAGTGTAACGGAAGGAACGGCACAGCAAGGGGAAACAAGGCTAAGGCACGACAACGCACGGCTAGGCAGTGCACGGCTAGGCAAGGAAAGAGTAACAGAAGGAAAGAAAGGCAAGGGAAAGCAAGGGAAGGCAAGGCTAACGGAAGGAACGGCACGGTACGGGGAAACAAGGCTAAGGCACGACAACGCAGGACTAGGCAATGCACGGCAAGGCAAAGAAAGGGTAACGCAAGGCAAGGCACGGTCAGGCGACGCAAGGCTAAGGCACGACAACGCAAGGCTAGGCAATGCACGGAAGGTAAGTAAAGAGTAATGGAAGGCAAGGAAGGCAAGGGAAAGCAAGGGTAGGCAAGGGCAACGGACGGAACGGCACGTTAAGGGGAAACAAGCCTAAGGCACGACAACGCAGGACTAGGCAATGCACGGCAAGGCAAGGAAAGGGTAACGCAAGGCAAGGCACGGTCAGGCGAGGCAACGCTAATGCACGAAAAAGCACGGCTAGGCAATGCACGGCAAGGCAAGGAAAGGGTAACGCAAGGCAAGGCACGGTCAGGCGAGGCAAGGCTAATGCACGACAACGCAAGGCTAGGCAATGCACGGCAAGGCAAGGAAAGAGTAACGCAAGGCAATGCACGGTCAGGCGAGGCAAGGCTAAGGAACGACAACGCAAGGCTAGCAATGCACGGCTAGGCAAGGAAAGAGTAACGGAAGGAGAGGAAGGCAAGGCAAAGCAAGGCAAGGCAAGTGTAACAAAAGGCAAGGCACGGCAAGGGGAAACAAGGGTAAGGCACGGCAACGCACGGCTAGGCAATGCACGGCCAAGCAAGGAAAGGGTAACGCAAGGCAAGGCACGGTGAGGAAAGGCAAGGCTAATGCACGACAATGCAGGGCTAGGCAATGCACGGCAAGGCAAGGAAAGCATAACGCAAGGCAAGGCACGGTCAGGCGAGGCAAGGCTAATGCACGACAACGCAAGGCTAGGCAGTGCTCGGCAAGGCAAGGAAAGAGTAACGGAAGGAAAGAAAGGCAAGGGAAAGCAAGGGAAGGCAAGGGTAACGGAAGGAACGGCACGGTAAGGGGAAACAAGGCTAAGGCACGACAACGCAGGACTAGGCAATGCACGGCAAGGCAAGGAAAGGGTAACGCAAGGCAAGGCACGGTCAGGCGAGGCAAGGCTAAGGCAGGACAACGCAAGGCTAGGCAATGCACGGAAGGCAAGCAAAGAGTAACGGAAGGCAAGGAAGGCAAGGGAAGGCAAAGGTAAAGGAAGGAACGGCACGGTAAGCGGAAACAAGGCTAAGGCACGACAACGCACGGCTAGGCAGTGCACGGCTAGGCAAGGAAAGGGAAGGAAAGGAAGGCAAGGCAAAGTAAGGCAAGGCACGTGTAACGGAAGAAACGGCACAGCAAGGGGAAACAAGGCTAAGGCAAGACAACGCACGGCTAGGCAATGCACGGCAAGGGAAGGAAAGGGTAACGCAAGGCAAGGCACGGTCAGGCGAGGCAAGGCTAATGCACGACAACGCAAGGCTAGGCAATGCACGGCTAGGCAAGGAAAGAGTAACGGAAGGAAAGGAAGGCAAAGCAATGCAAGGCAAGGCAAGTGTAACAAAAGGCACGGCACGGCAAGGGGAAACAAGGGTAAGGCACGACAACGCAAGGCTAGGCAGTGCACGGCAAGGCAAGGAAAGGGTAACGCAAGGCAAGGTACGGTTAGGCAAGGGAAGGCTAATGCACGACAACGCAAGGCTAGGCAGTGCACAGCTAGGCAAGGAAAGAGTAACGGAAGGAAAGGAAGGCAAGGCAAAGAAAGGCAAGGCAAGTGTAACGGAAGGAACGGCACAGCAAGGGGAAACAAGGCTAAGGCACGACAACGCACGGCTAGGCAGTGCACGGCTAGGCAAGGAAAGAGTAACGGAAGGAAAGAAAGGCAAGGGAAAGCAAGGGAAGGCAAGGCTAACGGAAGGAACGGCACGGTACGGGGAAACAAGGCTAAGGCACGACAACGCAGGACTAGGCAATGCACGGCAAGGCAAAGAAAGGGTAACGCAAGGCAAGGCACGGTCAGGCGACGCAAGGCTAAGGCACGACAACGGAAGGCTAGGCAATGCACGGAAGGTAAGTAAAGAGTAACGGAAGGCAAGGAGGAAGTCAAGGGAAAGCAAGGGTAGGCAAGGGCAACGGACGGAACGGCACGTTAAGGGGAAACAAGGCTAAGGCACGACAACGCAGGACTAGGCAATGCACGGCAAGGCAAGGAAAGGGTAACGCAAGGCAAGGCACGGTCAGGCGAGGCAACGCTAATGCACGAAAAAGCACGGCTAGGCAATGCACGGCAAGGCAAGGAAAGGGTAACGCAAGGCAAGGCACGGTCAGGCGAGGCAAGGCTAATGCACGACAACGCAAGGCTAGGCAATGCACGGCAAGGCAAGGAAAGAGTAACGCAAGGCAATGCACGGTCAGGCGACGCAAGGCTAAGGCACGACAACGCAAGGCTAGGCAGTGCTCGGCAAGGCAAGGAAAGAGTAACGGAAGGAAAGAAAGGCAAGGGAAAGCAAGGGAAGGCAAGGGTAACGGAAGGAACGGCACGGTAAGGGGAAACAAGGCTAAGGCACGACAACGCAGGACTAGGCAATGCACGGCAAGGCAAAGAAAGCGTAACGCAAGGCAAGGCAGGGTCAGGCGAGGCAAGGCTAATGCACGACAACGCAAGGCTAGGCAATGCACGGCTAGTCAAGGAAAGAGTAACGGAAGGAGAGGAAGGCAAGGCAAAGCAAGGCAAGGCAAGTGTAACAAAAGGCAAGGCACGGCAAGGGGAAACAAGGGTAAGGCACGGCAACGCACGGCTAGGCAATGCACGGCCAAGCAAGGAAAGGGTAACGCAAGGCAAGGCACGGTGAGGAAAGGCAAGGCTAATGCACGACAATGCAGGGCTAGGCAATGCACGGCAAGGTAAGGAAAGCATAACGCAAGGCAAGGCACGGTCAGGCGAGGCAAGGCTAATGCACGACAACGCAAGGCTAGGCAATGCTCGGCAAGGCAAGGAAAGAGTAACGGAAGGAAAGAAAGGCAAGGGAAAGCAAGGGAAGGCAAGGGTAACGGAAGGAACGGCACGGTAAGGGGAAACAAGGCTAAGGCACGACAACGCAGGATTAGGCAATGCACGGCAAGGCAAGGAAAGGGTAACGCAAGGCAAGGCACGGTCAGGCGAGGCAAGGCTAAGGCAGGACAACGCAAGGCTAGGCAATGCACGGAAGGCAAGCAAAGAGTAACGGAAGGCAAGGAAGGCAAGGGAAGGCAAAGGTAAAGGAAGGAACGTCACGGTAAGCGGAAACAAGGCTAAGGCACGACAACTCAGGACTAGGCAATGCAAGGCAAGGCAAGGAAAGGGTAACGCAAGGCAAGGCACGGTCAGGCGAGGCAAGGCTAATGCACGACAACGCAAGGCTAGGCAATGCACGGCTAGGCAAGGAAAGAGTAACGGAAGGAAAGGAAGGCAAGGCAAAGAAAGGCAAGGCAAGTGTAACGGAAGGAACGGCACAGCAAGGTGAAACAAGGCTAAGGCACGACAACGCACGGCTAGGCAGTGCACGGCTAGGCAGGGAAAGAGTAACGGAAGGAAAGAAAGGCAAGGGAAAGCAAGGGAAGGCAAGGCTAACGGAAGGAACGGCTCGGTACGGGGAAACAAGGCTAAGGCACGACAACGCAGGACTAGGCAATGCACGGCAAGGCAAAGAAAGGGTAACGCAAGGCAAGGCACGGTCAGGCGACGCAAGGCTAAGGCACGACAACGCAAGGCTAGGCAATGCACGGAAGGTAAGTTAAGAGTAACGGAAGGCAAGGAAGGCAAGGGAAAGCAAGGGTAGGCAAGGGCAACGGACGGAACGGCACGTTAAGGGGAAACAAGCCTAAGGCACGACAACGCAGGACTAGGCAATGCCCGGCAAGGCAAGGAAAGGGTAACGCAAGGCAAGGCACGGTCAGGCGAGCCAAGGCTAAGGCACGACAACGCAAGTCTAGGCAGTGCACGGCTAGGCAAGGAAAGAGTAACGGAAGGAAAGGAAGGCAAGGCAAAGTAAGGCAAGGCAAGTGTAACGGAAGAAACGGCACAGCAAGGGGAAACAAGGCTAAGGCAAGACAACGCACGGCTAGGCAATGCACGGCAAGGGAAGTAAAGGGTAACGCAAGGCAAGGCACGGTCAGGCGAGGCAAGGCTAATGCACGACAACGCAAGGCTAGGCAATGCACGGCTAGGCAAGGAAAGAGTAACGGAAGGAAAGGAAGGCAAAGCAAAGCAAGGCAAGGCAAGTGCAACAAAAGGCACGGCACGGCAAGGGGAAACAAGGGTAAGGCACGACAACGCAAGGCTAGGCAGTGCACGGCAAGGCAAGGAAAGAGTAACGGAAGGAAAGAAAGGCAAGGGAAAGGAAGGGAAGGCAAGGCTAACGGACGGAACGGCACGGTACGGGGAAACAAGGCTAAGGCACGACAACGCAGGACTAGGCAATGCACGGCAAGGCAAAGAAAGGGTAAAGCAAGGCAAGGCACGGTCAGGCGACGCAAGGCTAAGGCACGACAACGCAAGGCTAGGCAATGCACGGAAGGTAAGTAAAGAGTAACGGAAGGCAAGGAAGGCAAGGCAAAGAAAGGCAAGGCAAGTGTAACGGAAGGAACGGCACAGCAAGGGGAAACAAGGCTAAGGCACGACAACGCACGGCTAGGCAGTGCACGGCTAGGCAAGGAAAGAGTAACGGAAGGAAAGAAAGGCAAGGGAAAGCAAGGGAAGGCAAGGCTAACGGAAGGAACGGCACGGTACGGGGAAACAAGGCTAAGGCACGACAACGCAGGACTAGGCAATGCACGGCAAGGCAAAGAAAGGGTAACGCAAGGAAAGGCACGGTCAGGCGACGCAAGGCTAAGGCACGACAACGCAAGGCTAGGCAATGCACGGAAGGTAAGTAAAGAGTAACGGAAGGCAAGGAAGGCAAGGGAAAGCAAGGGAAGGCAAGGGCAACGGACGGAACGGCACGTTAAGGGGAAACAAGCCTAAGGCACGACAACGCAGGAATAGGCAATGCACGGCAAGGCAAGGAACGGAAGGAGAGGAAGGCAAGGCAAAGCAAGCAAGGCAAGTGTAACAAAAGGCAAGGCACGGCAAGGGGAAACAAATAAGGCACGGCAACGCACGGCTAGGCAATGCACGGCCAAGCAAGGAAAGGGTAACGCAAGGCAAGGCACGGTGAGGAAAGGCAAGGCTAATGCACGACAATGCAGGGCTAGGCAATGCACGGCAAGGCAAGGAAAGCATAACGCAAGGCAAGGCACGGTCAGGCGAGGCAAGGCTAATGCACGACAACGCAAGGCTAGGCAGTGCTCGGCAAGGCAAGGAAAGAGTAACGGAAGGAAAGAAAGGCAAGGGAAAGCAAGGGAAGGCAAGGGTAACGGAAGGAACGGCACGGTAAGGGGAAACAAGGCTAAGGCACGACAACGCAGGACTAGGCAATGCACGGCAAGGCAAGGAAAGGGTAACGCAAGGCAAGGCACGGTCAGGCGAGGCAAGGCTAAGGCAGGACAACGCAAGGCTAGGCAATGCACGGAAGGCAAGCAAAGAGTAACGGAAGGCAAGGAAGGCAAGGGAAGGCAAAGGTAAAGGAAGGAACGGCACGGTAAGCGGAAACAAGGCTAAGGCACGACAACGCACGGCTAGGCAGTGCACGGCTAGGCAAGGAAAGGGAAGGAAAGGAAGGCAAGGCAAAGTAAGGCAAGGCACGTGTAACGGAAGAAACGGCACAGCAAGGGGAAACAAGGCTAAGGCAAGACAACGCACGGCTAGGCAATGCACGGCAAGGGAAGGAAAGGGTAACGCAAGGCAAGGCACGGTCAGGCGAGGCAAGGCTAATGCACGACAACGCAAGGCTAGGCAATGCACGGCTAGGCAAGGAAAGAGTAACGGAAGGAAAGGAAGGCAAAGCAATGCAAGGCAAGGCAAGTGTAACAAAAGGCACGGCACGGCAAGGGGAAACAAGGGTAAGGCACGACAACGCAAGGCTAGGCAGTGCACGGCAAGGCAAGGAAAGGGTAACGCAAGGCAAGGTACGGTGAGGCAAGGGAAGGCTAATGCACGACAACGCAAGGCTAGGCAGTGCACAGCTAGGCAAGGAAAGAGTAACGGAAGGAAAGGAAGGCAAGGCAAAGAAAGGCAAGGCAAGTGTAACGGAAGGAACGGCACAGCAAGGGGAAACAAGGCTAAGGCACGACAACGCACGGCTAGGCAGTGCACGGCTAGGCAAGGAAAGAGTAACGGAAGGAAAGAAAGGCAAGGGAAAGCAAGGGAAGGCAAGGCTAACGGAAGGAACGGCACGGTACGGGGAAACAAGGCTAAGGCACGACAACGCAGGACTAGGCAATGCACGGCAAGGCAAAGAAAGGGTAACGCAAGGCAAGGCACGGTCAGGCGAGGCAACGCTAATGCACGAAAAAGCACGGCTAGGCAATGCACGGCAAGGCAAGGAAAGGGTAACGCAAGGCAAGGCACGGTCAGGCGAGGCAAGGCTAATGCACGACAACGCAAGGCTAGGCAATGCACGGCAAGGCAAGGAAAGAGTAACGCAAGGCAATGCACGGTCAGGCGAGGCAAGGCTAAGGCACGACAACGCAAGGCTAGGCAGTGCTCGGCAAGGCAAGGAAAGAGTAACGGAAGGAAAGAAAGGCAAGGGAAAGCAAGGGAAGGCAAGGGTAACGGAAGGAACGGCACGGTAAGGGGAAACAAGGCTAAGGCACGACAACGCAGGACTAGGCAATGCACGGCAAGGCAAAGAAAGCGTAACGCAAGGCAAGGCACGGTCAGGCGAGGCAAGGCTAATGCACGACAACGAAAGGCTAGGCAATGCACGGCTAGGCAAGGAAAGAGTAACGGAAGGAGAGGAAGGCAAGGCAAAGCAAGGCAAGGCAAGTGTAACAAAAGGCAAGGCACGGCAAGGGGAAACAAGGGTAAGGCACGGCAACGCACGGCTAGGCAATGCACGGCCAAGCAAGGAAAGGGTAACGCAAGGCAAGGCACGGTGAGGAAAGGCAAGGCTAATGCACGACAATGCAGGGCTAGGCAATGCACGGCAAGGTAAGGAAAGCATAACGCAAGGCAAGGCACGGTCAGGCGAGGCAAGGCTAATGCACGACAACGCAAGGCTAGGCAGTGCTCGGCAAGGCAAGGAAAGAGTAACGGAAGGAAAGAAAGGCAAGGGAAAGCAAGGGAAGGCAAGGGTAACGGAAGGAACGGCACGGTAAGGGGAAACAAGGCTAAGGCACGACAACGCAGGATTAGGCAATGCACGGCAAGGCAAGGAAAGGGTAACGCAAGGCAAGGCACGGTCAGGCGAGGCAAGGCTAAGGCAGGACAACGCAAGGCTAGGCAATGCACGGAAGGCAAGCAAAGAGTAACGGAAGGAAAGGAAGGCAAGGGAAGGCAAAGGTAAAGGAAGGAACGGCACGGTAAGCGGAAACAAGGCTAAGGCACGACAACTCGGGACTAGGCAATGCAAGGCAAGGCAAGGAAAGGGTAACGCAAGGCAAGGCACGGTCAGGCGACGCAAGGCTAAGGCACGACAACGCAAGGCTAGGCAATGCACGGAAGGTAAGTTAAGAGTAACGGAAGGCAAGGAAGGCAAGGGAAAGCAAGGGTAGGCAAGGGCAACGGACGGAACGGCACGTTAAGGGGAAACAAGCCTAAGGCACGACAACGCAGGACTAGGCAATGCCCGGCAAGGCAAGGAAAGGGTAACGCAAGGCAAGGCACGGTCAGGCGAGCCAAGGCTAAGGCACGACAACGCAAGTCTAGGCAGTGCACGGCTAGGCAAGGAAAGAGTAACGGAAGGAAAGGAAGGCAAGGCAAAGTAAGGCAAGGCAAGTGTAACGGAAGAAACGGCACAGCAAGGGGAAACAAGGCTAAGGCAAGACAACGCACGGCTAGGCAATGCACGGCAAGGGAAGTAAAGGGTAACGCAAGGCAAGGCACGGTCAGGCGAGGCAAGGCTAATGCACGACAACGCAAGGCTAGGCAATGCACGGCTAGGCAAGGAAAGAGTAACGGAAGGAAAGGAAGGCAAAGCAAAGCAAGGCAAGGCAAGTGCAACAAAAGGCACGGCACGGCAAGGGGAAACAAGGGTAAGGCACGACAACGCAAGGCTAGGCAGTGCACGGCAAGGCAAGGAAAGAGGGTAACGGAAGGAAAGAAAGGCAAGGGAAAGGAAGGGAAGGCAAGGCTAACGGACGGAACGGCACGATACGGGGAAACAAGGCTAAGGCACGACAACGCAGGACTAAATGCACGAAGGCAAAGAAAGGGTAAAGCAAGGCAAGGCACGGTCAGGCGAGCAAGGCTAAGCACGAGCAAGGCTAGGCAATGCACGGAAGGTAAGTAAAGAGTAACGGAAGGCAAGGAAGGCAAGGCAAAGAAAGGCAAGGCAAGTGTAACGGAAGGAACGGCACAGGGGGAAACAAGGCAAGGCACGACAACGCACGCTAGGCAGTGCACGGCTAGGCAAGGAAAGAGTAACGGAAGGAAAGAAAGGCAAGGGAAAGCAAGGGAAGGCAAGGCTAACGGGGAAACAAGGCTAAGGCACGACAACGCAGGACTAGGCAATGCACGGCAAGCAACGCAAGGCAAGGCACGGTCAGGCGAGGCAACGCTAATGCACGAAAAAGCACGGCTGCACGGCAAGGCAAAGAAAGGGTAACGCAAGGCAAGGCACGGTCAGGCGAGGCAAGGCTAAGGCACGACAACGCAAGGCTAGGCAATGCACGGCAAGGGAAAGGGTAACGCAAGGCAAGGCACGGTAAGGCTAAACGAGTAGGCAATGCACGGAAGGCAAGGAAGAGTAACAAGGGAAAGCAAGGGAAGGCAAGGGCAACGGACGGAACGGCACGTTAAGGGGAAACAAGCCTAAGGCACGACAACGCAGGACTAGGCAATGCACGGCAAGGCAAAGAAAGGGTAACGCAAGGCAAGGCACGGTCAGGCGAGGCAACGCTAATGCACGAAAAAGCACGGCTAGGCAATGCACGGCAAGGCAAGGAAAGGGTAACGCAAGGCAAGGCACGGTCAGGCGAGGCAAGGCTAATGCACGACAACGCAAGGCTAGGCAATGCACGGCAAGGCAAGGAAAGAGTAACGCAAGGCAATGCACGGTCAGGCGAGGCAAGGCTAAGGCACGACAACGCAAGGCTAGGCAGTGCTCGGCAAGGCAAGGAAAGAGTAACGGAAGGAAAGAAAGGCAAGGGAAAGCAAGGGAAGGCAAGGGTAACGGAAGGAACGGCACGGTAAGGGGAAACAAGTCTAAGGCACGACAACGCAGGACTAGGCAATGCACGGCAAGGCAAAGAAAGCGTAACGCAAGGCAAGGCACGGTCAGGCGAGGCAAGGCTAATGCACGACAACGAAAGGCTAGGCAATGCACGGCTAGGCAAGGAAAGAGTAACGGAAGGAGAGGAAGGCAAGGCAAAGCAAGGCAAGGCAAGTGTAACAAAAGGCAAGGAACGGCAAGGGGAAACAAGGGTAAGGCACGGCAACGCACGGCTAGGCAATGCACGGCCAAGCAAGGAAAGGGTAACGCAAGGCAAGGCACGGTGAGGAAAGGCAAGGCTAATGCACGACAATGCAGGGCTAGGCAATGCACGGCAAGGTAAGGAAAGCATAACGCAAGGCAAGGCACGGTCAGGCGAGGCAAGGCTAATGCACGACAACGCAAGGCTAGGCAGTGCTCGGCAAGGCAAGGAAAGAGTAACGGAAGGAAAGAAAGGCAAGGGAAAGCAAGGGAAGGCAAGGGTAACGGAAGGAACGGCACGGTAAGGGGAAACAAGGCTAAGGCACGACAACGCAGGATTAGGCTATGCACGGCAAGGCAAGGAAAGGGTAACGCAAGGCAAGGCACGGTCAGGCGAGGCAAGGCTAAGGCAGGACAACGCAAGGCTAGGCAATGCACGGAAGGCAAGCAAAGAGTAACGGAAGGCAAGGAAGGCAAGGGAAGGCAAAGGTAAAGGAAGGAACGGCACGGTAAGCGGAAACAAGGCTAAGGCACGACAACTCGGGACTAGGCAATGCAAGGCAAGGCAAGGAAAGGGTAACGCAAGGCAAGGCACGGTCAGGCGACGCAAGGCTAAGGCACGACAACGCAAGGCTAGGCAATGCACGGAAGGTAAGTTAAGAGTAACGGAAGGCAAGGAAGGCAAGGGAAAGCAAGGGTAGGCAAGGGCAACGGACGGAACGGCACGTTAAGGGGAAACAAGCCTAAGGCACGACAACGCAGGACTAGGCAATGCCCGGCAAGGCAAGGAAAGGGTAACGCAAGGCAAGGCACGGTCAGGCGAGCCAAGGCTAAGGCACGACAACGCAAGTCTAGGCAGTGCACGGCTAGGCAAGGAAAGAGTAACGGAAGGAAAGGAAGGCAAGGCAAAGTAAGGCAAGGCAAGTGTAACGGAAGAAACGGCACAGCAAGGGGAAACAAGGCTAAGGCAAGACAACGCACGGCTAGGCAATGCACGGCAAGGGAAGTAAAGGGTAACGCAAGGCAAGGCACGGTCAGGCGAGGCAAGGCTAATGCACGACAACGCAAGGCTAGGCAATGCACGGCTAGGCAAGGAAAGAGTAACGGAAGGAAAGGAAGGCAAAGCAAAGCAAGGCAAGGCAAGTGCAACAAAAGGCACGGCACGGCAAGGGGAAACAAGGGTAAGGCACGACAACGCAAGGCTAGGCAGTGCACGGCAAGGCAAGGAAAGAGTAACGGAAGGAAAGAAAGGCAAGGGAAAGGAAGGGAAGGCAAGGCTAACGGACGGAACGGCACGATACGGGGAAACAAGGCTAAGGCACGACAACGCAGGACTAGGCAATGCACGGCAAGGCAAAGAAAGGGTAAAGCAAGGCAAGGCACGGTCAGGCGACGCAAGGCTAAGGCACGACAACGCAAGGCTAGGCAATGCACGGAAGGTAAGTAAAGAGTAACGGAAGGCAAGGAAGGCAAGGCAAAGAAAGGCAAGGCAAGTGTAACGGAAGGAACGGCACAGCAAGGGGAAACAAGGCTAAGGCACGACAACGCACGGCTAGGCAGTGCACGGCTAGGCAAGGAAAGAGTAACGGAAGGAAAGAAAGGCAAGGGAAAGCAAGGGAAGGCAAGGCTAACGGAAGGAACGGCACGGTACGGGGAAACAAGGCTAAGGCACGACAACGCAGGACTAGGCAATGCACGGCAAGGCAAAGAAAGGGTAACGCAAGGAAAGGCACGGTCAGGCGACGCAAGGCTAAGGCACGACAACGCAAGGCTAGGCAATGCACGGAAGGTAAGTAAAGAGTAACGGAAGGCAAGGAAGGCAAGGGAAAGCAAGGGAAGGCAAGGGCAACGGACGGAACGGCACGTTAAGGGGAAACAAGCCTAAGGCACGACAACGCAGGAATAGGCAATGCACGGCAAGGCAAGGAAAGGGTAACGCAAGGCAAGGCACGGTCAGGCGAGGCAACGCTAATGCACGAAAAAGCACGGTTAGGCAATGCACGGCAAGGCAAGGAAAGGGTAACGCAAGGCAAGGCACGGTCAGGCGAGGCAAGGCTAACGCACGACAACGCAAGGCTAGGCAATGCACAGCAAGGCAAGGAAAGGGTAACGCAAGGCAATGCACGGTCAGGCGAGGCAAGGCTAATGCACGACAACGCAAGGCTAGGCAGTGCTCGGCAAGGCAAGGAAAGAGTAACGGAAGGAAAGAAAGGCAAGGGAAAGCAAGGGAAGGCAAGGGTAACGGAAGGAACGGCACGGTAAGGGGAAACAAGGCTAAGGCACGACAACGCAGGACTAGGCAATGCACGGCAAGGCAAAGAAAGGGTAACGGAAGGAGAGGAAGGCAAGGCAAAGCAAGCCAAGGCAAGTGTAACAAAAGGCAAGGCACGGCAAGGGGAAACAAAGGTAAGGCACGGCAACGCACGGCTAGGCAATGCACGGCCAAGCAAGGAAAGGGTAACGCAAGGCAAGGCACGGTGAGGAAAGGCAAGGCTAATGCACGACAATGCAGGGCTAGGCAATGCACGGCAAGGCAAGGAAAGCATAACGCAAGGCAAGGCACGGTCAGGCGAGGCAAGGCTAATGCACGACAACGCAAGGCTAGGCAGTGCTCGGCAAGGCAAGGAAAGAGTAACGGAAGGAAAGAAAGGCAAGGGAAAGCAAGGGAAGGCAAGGGTAACGGAAGGAACGGCACGGTAAGGGGAAACAAGGCTAAGGCACGACAACGCAGGACTAGGCAATGCACGGCAAGGCAAGGAAAGGGTAACGCAAGGCAAGGCACGGTCAGGCGAGGCAAGGCTAAGGCAGGACAACGCAAGGCTAGGCAATGCACGGAAGGCAAGCAAAGAGTAACGGAAGGCAAGGAAGGCAAGGGAAGGCAAAGGTAAAGGAAGGAACGGCACGGTAAGCGGAAACAAGGCTAAGGCACGAAAACGCACGGCTAGGCAGTGCACGGCTAGGCAAGGAAAGGGAAGGAAAGGAAGGCAAGGCAAAGTAAGGCAAGGCACGTGTAACGGAAGAAACGGCACAGCAAGGGGAAACAAGGCTAAGGCAAGACAACGCACGGCTAGGCAATGCACGGCAAGGGAAGGAAAGGGTAACGAAAGGCAAGGCACGGTCAGGCGAGGCAAGGCTAATGCACGACAACGCAAGGCTAGGCAATGCACGGCTAGGCAAGGAAAGAGTAACGGAAGGAAAGGAAGGCAAAGCAATGCAAGGCAAGGCAAGTGTAACAAAAGGCACGGCACGGCAAGGGGAAACAAGGGTAAGGCACGACAACGCAAGGCTAGGCAGTGCACGGCAAGGCAAGGAAAGGGTAACGCAAGGCAAGGTACGGTGAGGCAAGGGAAGGCTAATGCACGACAACGCAAGGCTAGGCAGTGCACAGCTAGGCAAGGAAAGAGTAACGGAAGGAAAGGAAGGCAAGGCAAAGAAAGGCAAGGCAAGTGTAACGGAAGGAACGGCACAGCAAGGGGAAACAAGGCTAAGGCACGACAACGCACGGCTAGGCAGTGCACGGCTAGGCAAGGAAAGAGTAACGGAAGGAAAGAAAGGCAAGGGAAAGCAAGGGAAGGCAAGGCTAACGGAAGGAACGGCACGGTACGGGGAAACAAGGCTAAGGCACGACAACGCAGGACTAGGCAATGCACGGCAAGGCAAAGAAAGGGTAACGCAAGGCAAGGCACGGTCAGGCGACGCAAGGCTAAGGCACGACAACGCAAGGCTAGGCAATGCACGGAAGGTAAGTAAAGAGTAACGGAAGGCAAGGAAGGCAAGGGAAAGCAAGGGTAGGCAAGGGCAACGGACGGAACGGCACGTTAAGGGGAAACAAGCCTAAGGCACGACAACGCAGGACTAGGCAATGCACGGCAAGGCAAGGAAAGGGTAACGCAAGGCAAGGCACGGTCAGGCGAGGCAACGCTAATGCACGAAAAAGCACGGCTAGGCAATGCACGGCAAGGCAAGGAAAGGGTAACGCAAGGCAAGGCACGGTCAGGCGAGGCAAGGCTAATGCACGACAACGCAAGGCTAGGCAATGCACGGCAAGGCAAGGAAAGAGTAACGCAAGGCAATGCACGGTCAGGCGAGGCAAGGCTAAGGCACGACAACGCAAGGCTAGGCAGTGCTCGGCAAGGCAAGGAAAGAGTAACGGAAGGAAAGAAAGGCAAGGGAAACAAGGGAAGGCAAGGGTAACGGAAGGAACGGCACGGTAAGGGGAAACAAGGCTAAGGCACGACAACGCAGGACTAGGCAATGCACGGCAAGGCAAAGAAAGCGTAACGCAAGGCAAGGCACGGTCAGGCGAGGCAAGGCTAATGCACGACAACGAAAGGCTAGGCAATGCACGGCTAGGCAAGGAAAGAGTAACGGAAGGAGAGGAAGGCAAGGCAAAGCAAGGCAAGGCAAGTGTAACAAAAGGCAAGGAACGGCAAGGGGAAACAAGGGTAAGGCACGGCAACGCACGGCTAGGCAATGCACGGCCAAGCAAGGAAAGGGTAACGCAAGGCAAGGCACGGTGAGGAAAGGCAAGGCTAATGCACGACAATGCAGGGCTAGGCAATGCACGGCAAGGTAAGGAAAGCATAACGCAAGGCAAGGCACGGTCAGGCGAGGCAAGGCTAATGCACGACAACGCAAGGCTAGGCAGTGCTCGGCAAGGCAAGGAAAGAGTAACGGAAGGAAAGAAAGGCAAGGGAAAGCAAGGGAAGGCAAGGGTAAAGGAAGGAACGGCACGGTAAGGGGAAACAAGGCTAAGGCACGACAACGCAGGATTAGGCTATGCACGGCAAGGCAAGGAAAGGGTAACGCAAGGCAAGGCACGGTCAGGCGAGGCAAGGCTAAGGCAGGACAACGCAAGGCTAGGCAATGCACGGAAGGCAAGCAAAGAGTAACGGAAGGCAAGGAAGGCAAGGGAAGGCAAAGGTAAAGGAAGGAACGGCACGGTAAGCGGAAACAAGGCTAAGGCACGACAACTCGGGACTAGGCAATGCAAGGCAAGGCAAGGAAAGGGTAACGCAAGGCCAGGCACGGTCTGGCGACGCAAGGCTAAGGCACGACAACGCAAGGCTAGGCAATGCACGGAAGGTAAGTTAAGAGTAACGGAAGGCAAGGAAGGCAAGGGAAAGCAAGGGTAGGCAAGGGCAACGGACGGAACGGCACGTTAAGGGGAAACAAGCCTAAGGCACGACAACGCAGGACTAGGCAATGCCCGGCAAGGCAAGGAAAGGGTAACGCAAGGAAAGGCACGGTCAGGCGAGCCAAGGCTAAGGCACGACAACGCAAGTCTAGGCAGTGCACGGCTAGGCAAGGAAAGAGTAACGGAAGGAAAGGAAGGCAAGGCAAAGTAAGGCAAGGCAAGTGTAACGGAAGAAACGGCACAGCAAGGGGAAACAAGGCTAAGGCAAGACAACGCACGGCTAGGCAATGCACGGCAAGGGAAGGAAAGGGTAACGCAAGGCAAGGCACGGTCAGGCGAGGCAAGGCTAATGCACGACAACGCAAGGCTAGGCAATGCACGGCTAGGCAAGGAAAGAGTAACGGAAGGAAAGGAAGGCAAAGCAAAGCAAGGCAAGGCAAGTGCAACAAAAGGCACGGCACGGCAAGGGGAAACAAGGGTAAGGCACGACAACGCAAGGCTAGGCAGTGCACGGCAAGGCAAGGAAAGAGTAACGGAAGGAAAGAAAGGCAAGGGAAAGGAAGGGAAGGCAAGGCTAACGGACGGAACGGCACGGTACGGGGAAACAAGGCTAAGGCACGACAACGCAGGACTAGGCAATGCACGGCAAGGCAAAGAAAGGGTAAAGCAAGGCAAGGCACGGTCAGGCGACGCAAGGCTAAGGAACGACAACGCAAGGCTAGGCAATGCACGGAACGTAAGTAAAGAGTAACGGAAGGCAAGGAAGGCAAGGCAAAGAAAGGCAAGGCAAGTGTAACGGAAGGAACGGCACAGCAAGGGGAAACAAGGCTAAGGCACGACAACGCACGGCTAGGCAGTGCACGGCTAGGCAAGGAAAGAGTAACGGAAGGAAAGAAAGGCAAGGGAAAGCAAGGGAAGGCAAGGCTAACGGAAGGAACGGCACGGTACGGGGAAACAAGGCTAAGGCACGACAACGCAGGACTAGGCAATGCACGGCAAGGCAAAGAAAGGGTAACGCAAGGAAAGGCACGGTCAGGCGACGCAAGGCTAAGGCACGACAACGCAAGGCTAGGCAATGCACGGAAGGTAAGTAAAGAGTAACGGAAGGCAAGGAAGGCAAGGGAAAGCAAGGGAAGGCAAGGGCAACGGACGGAACGGCACGTTAAGGGGAAACAAGCCTAAGGCACGACAACGCAGGAATAGGCAATGCACGGCAAGGCAAGGAAAGGGTAACGCAAGGCAAGGCACGGTCAGGCGAGGCAACGCTAATGCACGAAAACGCACGGCTAGGCAATGCACGGCAAGGCAAGGAAAGGGTAACGCAAGGCAAGGCACGGTCAGGCGAGGCAAGGCTAATGCACGACAACGCAAGGCTAGGCAATGCACGGCAAGGCAAGGAAAGGGTAACGCAAGGCAATGCACGGTCAGGCGAGGCAAGGCTAATGCACGACAACGCAAGGCTAGGCAGTGCTCGGCAAGGCAAGGAAAGAGTAACGGAAGGAAAGAAAGGCAAGGGAAAGCAAGGGAAGGCAAGGGTAACGGAAGGAACGGCACGGTAAGGGGAAACAAGGCTAAGGCACGACAACGCAGGACTAGGCAATGCACGGCAAGGCAAAGAAAGCGTAACGCAAGGCAAGGCACGGTCAGGCGAGGCAAGGCTAATGCACGACAACGAAAGGCTAGGCAATGCACGGCTAGGCAAGGAAAGAGTAACGGAAGGAGAGGAAGGCAAGGCAAAGCAAGGCAAGGCAAGTGTAACAAAAGGCAAGGAACGGCAAGGGGAAACAAGGGTAAGGCACGGCAACGCACGGCTAGGCAATGCACGGCCAAGCAAGGAAAGGGTAACGCAAGGCAAGGCACGGTGAGGAAAGGCAAGGCTAATGCACGACAATGCAGGGCTAGGCAATGCACGGCAAGGTAAGGAAAGCATAACGCAAGGCAAGGCACGGTCAGGCGAGGCAAGGCTAATGCACGACAACGCAAGGCTAGGCAGTGCTCGGCAAGGCAAGGAAAGAGTAACGGAAGGAAAGAAAGGCAAGGGAAAGCAAGGGAAGGCAAGGGTAACGGAAGGAACGGCACGGTAAGGGGAAACAAGGCTAAGGCACGACAACGCAGGATTAGGCTATGCACGGCAAGGCAAGGAAAGGGTAACGCAAGGCAAGGCACGGTCAGGCGAGGCAAGGCTAAGGCAGGACAACGCAAGGCTAGGCAATGCACGGAAGGCAAGCAAAGAGTAACGGAAGGCAAGGAAGGCAAGGGAAGGCAAAGGTAAAGGAAGGAATGGCACGGTAAGCGGAAACAAGGCTAAGGCACGACAACTCGGGACTAGGCAATGCAAGGCAAGGCAAGGAAAGGGTAACGCAAGGCAAGGCACGGTCAGGCGACGCAAGGCTAAGGCACGACAACGCAAGGCTAGGCAATGCACGGAAGGTAAGTTAAGAGTAACGGAAGGCAAGGAAGGCAAGGGAAAGCAAGGGTAGGCAAGGGCAACGGACGGAACGGCACGTTAAGGGGAAACAAGCCTAAGGCACGACAACGCAGGACTAGGCAATGCCCGGCAAGGCAAGGAAAGGGTAACGCAAGGCAAGGCACGGTCAGGCGAGCCAAGGCTAAGGCACGACAACGCAAGTCTAGGCAGTGCACGGCTAGGCAAGGAAAGAGTAACGGAAGGAAAGGAAGGCAAGGCAAAGTAAGGCAAGGCAAGTGTAACGGAAGAAACGGCACAGCAAGGGGAAACAAGGCTAAGGCAAGACAACGCACGGCTAGGCAATGCACGGCAAGGGAAGTAAAGGGTAACGCAAGGCAAGGCACGGTCAGGCGAGGCAAGGCTAATGCACGACAACGCAAGGCTAGGCAATGCACGGCTAGGCAAGGAAAGAGTAACGGAAGGAAAGGAAGGCAAAGCAAAGCAAGGCAAGGCAAGTGCAACAAAAGGCACGGCACGGCAAGGGGAAACAAGGGTAAGGCTCGACAACGCAAGGCTAGGCAGTGCACGACAAGGCAAGGAAAGAGTAACGGAAGGAAAGAAAGGCAAGGGAAAGGAAGGGAAGGCAAGGCTAACGGACGGAACGGCACGGTACGGGGAAACAAGGCTAAGGCACGACAACGCAGGACTAGGCAATGCACGGCAAGGCAAAGAAAGGGTAAAGCA
Organism: Macrotis lagotis; assembly: GCF_037893015.1. NCBI lineage: Eukaryota > Metazoa > Chordata > Mammalia > Peramelemorphia > Peramelidae > Macrotis > Macrotis lagotis. The sequence goes on along the minus strand of NW_027422287.1, from coordinate 230 downwards.
AGGCAAGGCACGGTCAGGCGACGCAAGGCTAAGGCACGACAACGCAAGGCTAGGCAATGCACGGAAGGTAAGTAAAGAGTAACGGAAGGCAAGGAAGGCAAGGCAAAGAAAGGCAAGGCAAGTGTAACGGAAGGAACGGCACAGCAAGGGGAAACAAGGCTAAGGCACGACAACGCACGGCTAGGCAGTGCACGGCTAGGCAAGGAAAGAGTAACGGAAGGAAAGAAAGG